>NC_041726.1:9092372-9309479 GCF_900700375.1 Denticeps clupeoides
TCTATATTAAAAAAAACGCTGATTCTTTTTAAATGCACAGTGTTCTATATTTAAATGCATGTGGTTCTATAATTGTGTGTGTGTGTGTGTGTGTGTGTGTGTGTGCGCGCGAGTGTGTTTTTCGACAGGGTGTGTCTGTCTGTACAGCAGAGATGAGCGACCGTCAGCCTGTTCTGTCAGCACCATAAAAACAGAAACACACACACACCACAAATCTGAAGTGTTCAGAACAGGTGTGTTATGTTGTATATACACACTCACACCCCACAAACTCTCGCACACACACCAGGGTGCGGAACAGCATAATCTCACTGATCGCCTGAGTGTGTGTTCTGCCTCATAAAGCCTCGCTTGTCGCCGTAACCACATTTGATTTAATTCAATTTGGAAATTAAACAAGCAACAAAAACCTCTCATCACATCTCGTTACCAGCCGCTCTTGTTGCATAAGCATGAGAAAGGCCATGCGTCGTCATGGGAACACGGCGCCGCCGCACACTTCCCAAACACCAAGGTCTGCTGACCTGCGGAATTTACGCTACGTCTGGAATTGCGACCTTATTGAAGCCTCACCCACACAGGAAGGGACAGGGGATGATGCCCCGCCCAGTCGGGCAGAAACATCACTGCCCAAGTTGAGGTGAGGTCGCCGCGGGAACCAAAGTGACCCCTGCACAGGTAATGACCCGCAGTGAGGTCGCCAGGCGGGATGCAGACAGACGCTCGTAAAACCAGAAAATGCTAATGAGGGCAACAGCAGCCGCACCGACAACGTCAATCAAAGCTCCACCAGACGTTACCACGACAACCTTACTTTGTCTGCAGGAGGGTACGTTTCATGTTCAGAGAACATTTAGTAACTTTTCGAGTTTAAAGATGCAAATAAAGCAACACAACCAGAAAAAAAAAACTTTCCTGCTTTTCATTGTTCGAAGTTGGGTCAATATTTTATCTTTATCCAAGTTTTAAAATGACGTACGGTCGATATGTACGGAGTACCTGAACCTTCAGGAAGGACCATCAACCAATCAGAGCAGCAGAGCAGCCACCACGCGGGCCAGGGGTGTCCCTAACGCACATTTCCACCTCGCCACCGACCCCAACAAAGGAGCCAATCTGCTGTCGGCACGACGGGGCAAGTGTGCAATCAGGAGACAATGGCGGCTTTTCACGAGTTAAGTGCCCATTGTGATGCTAAGGGCAGAGAAAACTCGACTAATTACACGCAGCTCGCCCCAATGCAACTCACTACACTTCAAAAGAGAGAGAGGCAGGAACAGATGGGGTTCAGGAGGCCGTCGGAAAAAAAAACTTTCAAATCCCTGTTGCCATTACAGTCACCATATTGAAAATTAGCGGCGACCGTGCCAAGGCACAGCTACAGCGGGCGTGGCGGTCAGTGGCCGGAGGGAAAGTTTTTTTATTAGTACAGTTGCAAAATGTACATATTACTCAGTACAATGTCAGCAAAGTGGGATTTATAATACATGGCAGTAACATTAAATAAAACACCAAGCACGATACATACACCTCTAACGCCTTCATAAATACAGAAATGTTAATCATTTATGGCTCAAATGTTTTTAGTCTATGCCTAAAAAAATTTAAGTAATGAAAAAATAAATGCATATAATACATGAGACAGAAAAGTACATATGTAATTTAACAGTTTCTTGCTTGGTGAAATAATGTAATCAGTACTGATTGAATTCTATGTTCTAGGTTCTGTTCGGAACAGCAGAGACAGTTCGGAACCCGGCAGGGAGTGAAATGGATTTAGATAAATTCCGGGGCCGCGGGATGATGAAAATCTGCCGTCCTCCTGGCCGGTCTGTCTTCTGTCCCAATGAGAACCGCTCTATTAAAACCACTTTCATTTTTCTTTCCGCTTCTCCCTGTTCCACGAGCACGCGGCGCGCGCTCTGCGCAGATAATGATCTCGTGGACGTTCTCTCAGAATTTCTCTGCAGCCATACGTCTTGTCAGGCCCCTCGCCGGCGGCCATGTTTGCGGGCCCCGCCGCTGTCCCAATCAATCTCGGGACTGTTCTATTATCTGAGATGCGTAACCTTGATCATTCGCGCCGTTGTGGTGCCGTGTCTGCCTCATCATCCGGCGCTGCGGGCAAATCTGCAGTTAGGAGGGTCCCGCCGGAGAATGTTCCGTCCGCCGCGGAGATGATTAAAGAGTCCGGGAGACGTTGGACACCGCAAACAATCTCACTATGCCGACAATCCCTGGATGTGGTCGCCTGGACGACCCAGGGTGACCAAGTGGTGACCAGGGGATGACGGGTTCCCCCATTTCTCAGCTCAGGAAGTTCCTCCTGGCCACTTGGCGCCACTGTACATCGTAAACAAAACTCCACAGATAAATGTGATTGACTCAAATTGCAGAAACCGGCAAAGACACCAAAACTCGGGACCAGAGATGAACGCCGTGTGACGAATGGCAGAACGTAATTGTAGCTGGAAGTGAGTTTTGGTGGGAATTCTGAGGCCTTTGAAGCTGACTGGTCAGTGACGGGCCGAGGGGAGGGAACAGGCCCGGGAGAAGCAGGGAGCTGTAAGTGGAGGGTGCAGCGCGTCGTAAAGATGGCTGATAAGAGGCGAGGCTCTGATCTCCGCCGGGGTTAAGTGCCGGGCAGGACCGGTCTTGCCCGGCAGGGCGACCCTGACGCCAGACCTCCAGATGCCTGTCTGACCCACTGGCTACGGGCTCCTCCGCCCGGTGGATGCGCGGAGACGCACGGCCGCGTTCACACGCCGCCCGCCGAAGTCGACCAGGTGCGTCAGGTGAGCGATAAATTTCCCAAGCGACTGAGCTGCAGATGAAAGGAGACCTTTTATGTCCCCCTCAGGCGAGGGACAAGTGGTCAGGTGAGAGCAACTGTGTGTGTTTTGAAGTGCCAGTAAATGTATGATTGAAGTGCCAGTAAGTGTGTGTGAGTTTGTGTGTGGAGGAAGCTGAACATGAGTCAGTGTGTGAAATTATTTTGCTTGCACACACACACACTTTACAAAATGTAAAGTCCACCTGCATCTTTCCTCTTGCAGTCGTGTGACGACGACCATCACCAATCGCCATGGTTATGGCTGAAGGTGATCTTGCATGAAGTGAACTAGTGTAATTTTTGTGGGCTGAGCATATGTGTGTTTCAAAGCGCTATGTAGCAGGTGTTGCGCTGGGCCTTGTTCACGTCTTCGTTATTTACAAAATTTTCCAGATAGAGACCAGAAGCTGTTTTTAGTTGGAGTGTAATTATATGGCTATATGCTCGATCGACAGCTCTCATACACCCTACTTCCTCATTATGGACCATTTAAACCCCCTCCTGTCAATACTTCACATGCACAAATTAGTGCAAGCCCTGTTATTTCAGCCAGAAATCATCCAAAAATCGACCAAAAATCTTACCTTTTTGCTTTTTCAAAAAGTCAAATTTGCCCAATCTGGCAACCCTGAACAAGCTTGGCCCTGATGCTTTCATCTCCAGTTTCCTAGCATGTAATAACAGTGGCTCACGGCACCTTCAGCACACCTCACATCACCAAACCAAGCATGCAGACAGATTATCAGCAATTTTATTCAAGGAATTTGATTGGTGAACGTCTGAATCTGACATCTTGTTCGGCACCGCAAAAAAAAACCCCAGCATGTTTGTTAAAATACTGTATGTGTGCGAGTGTACATGATTGTGTGTGTGTGAGTGACCCTTGATCTCCTCACTCATCCTCTGCTCTCTGCTGCTGTGATTGATGGTCGGGGGAAGCTGCTGCACCCAATGGGCTTTTGATGAAATTGTTGGAGGGATCCGGAGCGATAAATCCCCATCAAACGTCCCGGCCGGGGGCGACTCTCCTCTCCTCCCGCCATCAATAACCGGCCGCTGCCGCACGGCACCATGCTGCACACCACCACACACTTCATATTTACAGCAGCGGCCCGCGGTGATGAGGAAAGATGTTTTTATTCATCAGGTGGAAGGAAATATTTGAAAATGGATTCTTTCCCGCAACCAGGCGGAACAGTGGAGAACAAACGTGACAAAACAGGAAATGTTTCATGGCGAGGAACATGGTCAGAGTGACGTCAAACATCGGCCTGTGCTGATACTTTAAAGCATAAAAAAAAAAAACATTAGCATCATTTGAAATCTACAAACACACACACACACACACTGAGTGTGGTCCTATTTTTCCCAGCAGGCGTTGGCTGGAGGTGAGAAGGTCTCACTGCATGATTTGCTTATTTAATTCTCATGTGGAAGCTTAATTGTTTTCTCACACCCACTTTCCCGTATTACACAAGGTCATTTAGCACAGAGATCTACGGTTCTCTACCGTTCTACAGCGCTTTCGTTTTTACAGTTAAAGTACATTTACTCACAGACCTGCTGCTGACATTGTGTGGCGAGTAAAATGTCTGAACATGATTAAGGATACACTGAAACGCTGTGAAAGTGATTATTTGTCACACGTGACACACCACAGCACAGCACCCAGTGCACACAGTGAAACGTGTCCTCTGCTTTTAACCATCACCCTTGGTGAGCAGTGGGCAGCCATGACAGGCGCCCGGGGAGCAGTGTGTGGGGACGGTGCTTTGCTTGACCGCTAGGCCAACCACTGGCCCTACCAACCACTGCACAGCTGTTATGAAGCGTGAAAGTTGGAAGTAAGCTGGATCACTCGCATGCTTCCTTTCACACTTATCAAAACTGCTCATGCTGAGGCATAATCATTCTAGGAAATTATTAAAATTATTATTTTTAGCATTATCAATCCAAAGAAATGTAGGAGTTGCCTTATCATCATTAGCTGGTTTACTAGCTGGGTTAACTTCGAAACTAGGAAAAGTGGTGTATGTGTTTAAACTTTTCTTGATATATAGCCCAGGGGGTGGTACCTATAGAAATAGCATGTGATACCTATAGAACTACTTTTCGAACTGAAACCCACTTTCACTGGATGTCTGATGTTACAGTTCGTTCTGAAAGCGAAAAGTGCATGTCGCATTCAGTCTGAAACTGGCTTCTGTCCCAAAAGTCACCTCATAATTTTAGCATATCTGTATGCGCACTTACCTTTGTCTGATCATGCTGAATCATGCACAATTTCAATTCCTTTACCGATCGATCAATGCATCTCTAGTAAAATACAAAACATTTATATTCAGTGTTTTTTATTTGAGTATAATTGATATTTCTCCTTATATAAAAATGTAAGCATGTGTATGATAAACTATGTCATAAAACAACCCACTGCAGTACATCACTGCTGCAATCTTCTTTCTCTGAATGTCAAAATGATCTTGTGCCTTGTCCACCCTGTCATTAAAATTGAATGAAGTTAGGGAGGGACAGTTTGTTTCTCTAATATCTAGTCAGTAGTTAATTACTTACGCATTACATGTTTATTTGTGTGCAATATACTACTTTTAATATGTACTGGGTGGGAATTCCCCTGGTGTGAATTCATAATAAAAGTGATTGTTTTTGTCATTGTAACACAGCAGCACAGCACACAGCACACGCACAGTGACGCAACCCTTCAGTGAGCAGCGGGCAGCCATGAAAGGGCTCCCGGCAGCAGTGTGTGGGGACGGTAGCTTGATCAAGGGGACCTCAGTGGCACTGTGGCGGATCAGGATTTTGGATCCACCCCACCACTGCCCATGGGTTAAATTATTGTAGAGTGTAAGTTATATTAACAAATATATGTTCACTGACGCTTATCTTTATGTGAAGTGAACTGTAAAATGAAATGGGAGTAGATCAAAATATATTCAATAAATGTAACATTTTACATTTTTATGTTGTCGTGCATTTGTGGTGTTCTGCTTAATGAGTCTATCCTGTTTTCAATGGGATCAATTGCTAATTAAAACAATATACATATTTAAAGATATACTATTATAAATATACTCCTACTGTACAAATTAGAGCAGTTTTTTTATCTACACATCCAGTCAAAAGTTTGTCCCTTCGTTATGGGACGAAGATGGAGCAATTTTGAAGAATCCAATGAAAACATATTTATTATTTGATGTATGAGGAGAAAGTGAAGTATGTTTGATGAATCTGTTTTTCCTCCTTTTTACTTTCATAGCTGCTTTGTTCACTATCGTCATCATCAAAAGCCGCTTCATGAGATGCTCATTAACATGAGTGAATGATAAGAAAGCGTTCAGCATAAACCTTCAGGATCGCGTCCCCGTTGTCCAACTTAACTTACATTACATTACATACACACACACATTAGTGTAAATTATTTAAAAAGCATTTGTTTATTTCTAAATGTGTGTAAAACCATTGCGTGTGTTTGGTAAAAATGTGAGTGCGTAGACCAGAGATGATCTAAATTCTGTAAATGATTATTTAATCAGGCAGATGCAGTAAATGGCTGAATTATTCCCCTCCTTTATATTGAAGGCTGAATAGGCGCCAACAAGCTGCAGGCCCCCAGTGGGCCGGTCCATTAACCATTAACCTGCCCAGCTGGGACGTGGAGGGGGGGCGTATTTTGGAAAGGGGAGGTGCATTATGGGACAGTGGTGTCTCATGCTGAGGTCAAATGAGCTGACCTCTCTCCAAAAAATTCAACATTTGTTTAGAAAATCCCTGTTAAAAAACGACTCCTGGACGGATTCTCCATGCCGAACAGATCTGGACGCTCCTTGCCGTTTTGGAGTCTTTGTCGCTCAATTAGCATAAAAAGCGAGGCGGCATTTTTTCCGCTCAATTTAACCGAAGGGCTGCAGCGGCTGTTAGCCCACGTGCACTGAGCAGAATTATCATAACGCCGAAAACTCAGCACTAATCTTAGTGTGTGTGTGGGTGTATTGCTCAATCACTAGCGTGCCAGAGGAGAGACAGGCACGAGGGAGGCCTGCCCGCAAGGGCTGAAGTGCCTTTAGCACCGAACAACAGGCTTGTAAAAAACACACACACACACCACACACACACACACACACACACACACAGTGGAGAGTTCACAGACTCACAGGCACGTATACTCTGCAGATTTCAGACGATATTGGAGTCAAAGTCATGAGAGGACTGACCTCTGACCTCCATCATATTTGGCAACAAAGCGGCATGTCAGAAACTGACCAATCAGAACACGACAACACCTGTGGGCCTTAGGAGGTGTTTAAGAATCAGACAGGCGCCTTTTGAGTGCAGCAACCCGGTGTGTGTGTGTGTGTGTGTGTGTTTCTGGAACCTCTACTACTACTACCTCAAGACTGTCACAGATAATGAGAGCCCCCCCCCCATTGAGGACTGAAGAGAGCGCCGCCCCGTCCTCTCCAGCCTGACGCGCCCTTTACAGCTCCCCATTGTGGGGCTGTGGAGCGAGGTTCCCCATTACCATACATATCCATATGAACGGTCAGTGCCGCTGCGGCCAGCTGGCCACCGCAGCTCCGCCCTGTATGGGACAACAACAAACCCACCACCACGTCCACAACGGAGCTCCGAACGTTCCTCTAATCATAATCAGAACACACGAACACCCCAGTTCTTATCAAATGAAAAGAAATGATCAACGTGACGATTCGCGTGAGGTGATGTCACCAAAGGGGGTCACATGATCAGTGCCACTCATTTGATGCTTCCTGAACTAGAATTTAATTTAATTTCATCCTGCAGAAACAGGCTCCTGTTGTTGATAATAAAGCGTTTCCAAATGAGAATATGGATAAAAAAAATTTATTGTACAGATTTTTTTTATATATACAACTGTATTCCAGATTTCATGAGCCACCAGCCATAATCATCAAAAAATAATATTTCAATAATATTATTATCGGGAATTTGTCAAGATGCATTAGTATGTCAGTGGAGATGCTCTGCATGGCTGTAGAAGACGTGACTTTTCTCCTCTTTTAAAAGAAGGGGACCGGAGGGTCACCCCCCCCCCCATCAAAAAAAAAACCTGCCCTCCCCGCAGGTTCCTGGCAGGGAATGTCGGAGGGGGCAGGGGTCTTTGGAACGCGCTGAATGGGAGTCCCGCGGTGAAAAGCGGGCCGGCTTGTCGCTTCACAGGCTGCTTTCATTCATTCACTCACTCACCCATTCATTCTTTCATTCAGCTGCTGCCGAAAGTGAGAGAAGGATGGGATTGGATGGGGTGGGGGTGTTGATTGATACCAGAGACCCTCTGAGTTTGTGACCCGCGGGGCACAAAGAGGCACGGCATCTGAGTTCTGGTGCAGCGCTGGAGATGGGGATCGTTTGCGGGGCGCGCAGCATGGAACCCGTCCGCCCGTCCACTCTCCTCCTCTCTTCCTCCTCTTCCCCCCCCCCTCCCCCCGTCAATGGCCTCTGCAGCATCTAAACACTAATCCGTCGGCAGCTCCGCCCGCCCCCTCTGTTCCCCTCTCCTCCCCTCTCCTCCCTGCCCTCCTAATCCCACTTGTTGCTTCCTGTAGCGCGTGCCCTCGGGCGTCGGAAGTTTTTACAAACACACGACACACACAACACACACACTCAAGGAGCGACGGCAACTGACTTCTTCAGCCCATTAAATTTGTGGCACTGGAGGGGGGTTAAGGGGGTTAAAGCTGTGCTTTACGGCCCCGACTGCTTGGGCCCCGCACGCTGACGTCCATGGAGACCCCAGTCGGGTGGAACGCTCTCGGCCCCGCCCACCCGCCGCCGTCCCCCGGGCAGCGGTAACTGAGACGTACCAGAGGGACCATGTGAGTGGCTTTTCACTCTTCCTGCGCTCCCAGGGGTCCTTGTGTTGACCCTCGGCTTCCTAATGAACACAATTTCACGCCACGGAGGGGCACATCAGCCAATTAGAGACGTGACAACCACCTGCAGACACTGCCACCTCCCAGGGGACACGGGGAGCGTTCCTTCACTGCTGCTCCGAGCACGTAGAACCAGCTTTCTACTCTCCTAGTCCAAAAACCTTCCACAAATCTCGACAAGAAGCACAAGCAGAGCGTTCTCTCATGAGGGCCAGACGGGTCAGACTCGGCTGTCATTACTGGTCACTACTGGTCACACCGGGGTCGTAATTCAGTGGGATACTGTACCAGCAGACAGCTATATGACCCCCACTTATCCTCCAGACAGGAACCACTCTGTTAGAACCCTCAGTGTTCCTCTGAGGACTGTAAAACAGACACACAATTCAATTACAGTACACACAGTGAAAGGGAGGGAATTTGCCTAATTAAGTACAAATAATCAATTTAATGCAATTCCTTTTCACACACACATACACACACACACATCTGACCTTTTGCCCCTGCAAGCTCATCTGTAAGTCTGTTCCACTGGGACCAGCCGTGGGGCCAACGCCTCCAGGGACCAAAACCTACTAATGACCCACAGACAGCAGACAGTCAGGGCGGAGGACAGCAAGACCGGATAAATCATACACACACTAACACTTTACAGAGGACACAGTCATCTGTTCTCAACACACACACATGGTTCAGATCATGGTTTGATCAGATGTCATGTTGGAGGGATGAGTTTTGATTATTCTGTACCTCCATCAATCCTCACACACGTGCACTCACTCACACCACATAATCCACACACACATACATTTTATGGAAGTCAGATTAGAGAGGATGTCTCACCTGGTGGAAGAAAGATAGAGACAGGTGAAAGAGAGAGCAAAAGCAGGTGATGGGGAGATACAGGTAGGGAGAAGAGACAAAAAGGCAGGGAGAGTTACAGGCTGAGAGAGAAACAGGTAGAGAGAGAGATACAAGCAGAGAGAGACCAAAGAGACAGACCGCGGCTGAGAGGAATATAGATAGAGAGAGAAAGACCAGAGAGAGAAAGACAGAGGCTGAGAGAGATACAGGAAGAAAGAGAGATCCAAGTGAAGATAGAGCAGAGAGACAGACAGAAGCTGAGAGAGATAAAGGTAGAGATAGAGATAGAAGCAGAGAGACAGATAGCGACTGTGAGAAATACAAGTAAAGAGGTACAGGTAGCAAGATAAATATAATAATTCTCCTGTCACGTACAAAGGAACAGGCACCAGAAAAAAACAAAAATGCCACGATGTTCCGGGAACAGAAACAGGACATAAAGGCGAATCGCCTTCATGAAATATAAAAAGACACACACCTGTCAACTGGCATCACCAAGCTAGTCCAGGTGAGCCTAGATGTGTCACCTCCTTATTACCAAACAGTGAAATTACAAAAACAAAGACTTAACAAAACCAACGAAAGTAAAAGTAAAAAAAAAATAATTATTTTCAGAGATTTCCAAGATTGTTAAGTGTGCACCTCTTGCAACCCCTGAATGTCCAAAAAAAGCAGTCAGTTTCCCAACCAATTTGTAGATCTTCATACTCCACATGCAAACGTGCCACCACTAAACACAGCGGTGAGATTGGTTGTACCCTGGCCAATCCTCTTATTTTTCTGTCCGATCTTTCAAACCCTGCAGAGTATTTTGTCCCAAAACAAACGTCATAAAAAGAAACACTCTCCACCCAGTGCTACAAACCACTGGGGACAAAAAAAAAAACATCCAGGGACACAAACAAAGAAATGAGGAAGCATCTCATCCGCCTGCCCAAAAAAGACAACCCACCACACACTCGGATCAAGTTGCACCACATGTCTGTTTGTAGCTACAGTTGTCCCCTGTTTTGTACAGTGTCACCAGCCTTTGGGGGGAAAGTCCGGCCCAAAAAATCCTGAGCATCGGAAGTGAAAGTTGAAGTGATTGTCATTGTGAGACACCTGCAGCACAGCACACGGTGACACAACAAAATGTGTCCTCTGCTTTTAACCCATCACCCTTGGTGAGCAGTGGGCAGCCACTGACAGGCGCCCGGGAGCAGTGTGTGGGGACGGTTGCTTGCTTAGTGGCACCTCAGTGGCACCTTGGCAGATCGGGATTCAAACCGGCAACCTTCTGCTACAGGATCCACCAAGATGGTCCGCACGTCCACATGCCAGCACCACCGGTTGCCCCAGCAAGCAAACTGATGCCACAACCACTCTCGTACTTCAGATTGGCCAGACAGGAGCCCGAAATGTGACCCCAATTCAACCCAGCCCAGCTGACACCAACCATGGGCGAAGGACAGTAGTCTGCTCGAGCACCCAAGGTCCATGACCCAGCCTCGGTGATCACTGCACCACCAGGACCTTCCACGCCTCCAGTACAGACCTCTAAAATGGCTCATAAGAAATGGTGACTGTCAAGTCCCCACCACCCGCCCTACTCAAGAGAGAATACAGAAGCGTCCATCATTAGAGAGAGAGAGAGACATAGGGGGATGACAGAGGGATGGGTAGAAATACAATCGTGAGAGGAAAGAGCAGAGAGTGTTAGAGCGTGGAAGACAGGAAGACAGGTAAGAGAGAGAATGAGACGGGCAGAGAGACCCTGCAGAGTACGATGGTATTAGAAGGTAAAAGCTTGTTTAATTTAAAAGTGAGATCCGCCGCAGAGCATCTCGTGGAGAACACGAAGATGAGGAGCTGGAAAGGTGAGGAGCCACTAGGAGCGGAGGGTGAAGGGGTAAGGCGATAACCATGAGATGCCCGGGAGGGTAATCGGCGCAGACAGGGCCAGCCGGCCACTGGCAAATGGCCGCTAATGAGAGCGTCTGAAAGGTGCAATTTACCTGCCTTGGGCTCTACGGGCCAAATGGACCAGGGCTGAAAATACGAACTGGCGGAGTGGCACCCCACGATTCTTCACCCGGACTTCCCAGAATGCCCTGGGAAATGCCAACAATTAACATAAGTGCAGAAAAAAAACATGTCAGCAATAAAATGGAAGTGCGAGAGAGAGAGCAAGCCAGACAGACTTTCAGAGACGATGGGTGGGGGGAGAAACAACGCTCAGGCTGATGGGGGATGAAGGAAGTGAGGATGGATGCACCTGCAACCTGCACAAAATTACCCAGCGTCCTTTAACACGGGAGTGACCGGCAATTACTCTGACATTTTCTACAGGCTGTGGCAAAAATGACGACAACTGGGGACCACAACACACACACACACGTATGAGTGTGTGTGACGGGAATCTTCTTGGGCTCATGTGGTCAATCCGGAAAATTACAAATCCATTACAGTAATAAACAAACAGATAAAACAAACCGACGAGCCCTGGCATTCATTAATTAACCACGGACTCCACCCTCTCAAGACAAAGGCCATATTTCACACGCGCACACACATAATCAATTTAAAAAATGAGTGGAAATGATATTAGATACAAATAAATATGATGCGTTTGTGTACATCGTTTTATATATACAGTACAGGCCAAATGTTTGGACGCACCATCTCATTCAATGTGTTTTCTTTATTTTCATGACCATTTATGTTGGTAGATTCTCACTGAAGGCATCAAAACTATGAATGAACACATGTGGAGTTATGTACTTAACAAAAAAAGTGGAGACCTGACCTCCACAGTCACCGGACCTGAACCCAGTCCAGATGGTTTGGGGTGAGCTGGACCAACAAGTGCTAAACACCTCTGGGAACTCCTTCAAGACTGTTGGAGAAGCATTTCAGGTGACGACCTCTTGAAGCTCATCGAGAGAATGCCAAGAGTGTGCAAAGCAGTAATCAGAGCAAAGAAACTAGAATATAAACACATGTTTTCAGTTATTTCACCCTTTTTTTGTTAAGTACATAACTCCACATGTGTTCATTCATAGTTCTGATGCCTTCAGTGAGAATCTACCAACGTAAATGGTCATGGAAAATATAGAAAACACATTGAATGAGAAGGTGCGTCAAAACCTTTGGCCTGTACTGTATATAGTGTTGTATTCTCCACCCAAGATGCTTCGCAACCCCTGACCTTTCGTGCGATGCACATCAGTAAGTGATGCTGCTTGGGTGCCTGAATGAGGAAACTTTAGCCTTGTGGCTAACGATTCACAAAAACTAGTCAGTCAGCCACCATTCTCCCATTGGCAACGTATTAAGATCTTCATTTCATTAAAGTACAACATTCTTGTCCCACCAGTCGACACGAGCGTCTTTATATAACGATGGCGGGCGGCATCGTGACCTCTGACCCTTCTTCCTCCGGATCCTGTAAACCTGTAAACGCCTCTTGCGATGATGCATCAGCTCCCACGCTGCAGACTCTTAACAAAACACACACACACACACACACACACACACAACACAACAACAACAACAACAACAAGAAAAGAAAATGAGAAGAGGAAACGTCCGCGGCGACCGCGATCAATAGCCGCGCGTCGTTCGCAGCGCGATCCGTCAGCGCGCGCGGACAAAAAAAAATAAAAGATGAGCGATTCTTTTGTGAGCGTAATTATTACGCCATTATTCACGTGCGCGTCCACTATTGACTCCGCGCGCCCGAGGGTTTCGCGGAGGCGCGGTGCATCGTGGGAGAGACGCGATTTCCTTTTCACGCTGAGATGCCCATGCATGGCTGGTAAATAGCACTTAATAACAGTTTGTGCACCTTCCACTTTTACAGTGTGGGTTTTAGAAAGTTTTGTGTGTGTTTGTGTGTGTTTGTGCGTGTGTGGTGTTCTACTGGTACCATGACAACCATGCAGAGTTTAGTCAGGCCGCCATTTCTTAACCCAACTCCATGACCCCGATCGTTCCGGCACCTTTTGCTTTTCCCAGTTCCTCGACCCCCCTGGCTCCCTCATCACGGGCCAGCGAGGTGCGGCCCGCTCCTCCGCCGACAAGCAATCTCCACGAGAGAGGGAGCGGGAGGCAGGCGTCTGATGAAATCTGAGCAGTTATCATGCTAAGTATTACCTGCCAACTCGTCCCCGCGCAGCTCGAGAGGGGCATCAATTTTCTGAAGTGGAAGTCAAGGGCGAGAGCGAAGAAGAGAGGGAGGGAGGGAGGGAGGGGGGAGGATAAACATTGACAGAAGCTGAGCCTCCAGCTCCACAGCAGCCGGCACCCTCCTGTCCTTTACTCGCGGAGGAGCGCCACCCCGCGCACACACACACACACGTCGCGGCCACAAGCCGGGCCTTTCCCGCCGCCACTCCATCACTGTCCGTCAGGGCGCAGATCCTGCCCTGAGAAAGGAAGTGGGGGGGGGTGGGCGCTGATGAGATTTTCACACGAGGCGGATCACAGGCGGTCGCTGCGGGCTAATCGCTCAGATCGGCCTCTTTCACGCCGAACAATGGCCGCGCTCCGCGGCAGATAACCTGGCCTGAGTAGCCGCCCGGCGGGAGGCCGCCGCCTCGGTTTTTGTCGGATAATCGGTTTGGTCACAGCGTGAATTAACCTCGGCGGGCCACCTTTATTGGAGGAAGTCGGAGGAAAAGGCCGCGCGGGCTTCGCTCATGGGGGATTACAAGCGTTCCCTTGGGAATCCGAAGAAGGACAGAGCCCCCCGTGTCCTCCGCCGGAGCCGGATGGTGTTGGGAAATTCCCCCTCAGCCCGGTGGCACATTGCGTGTGTTTCGACAGCTCTAAAAAAAAGATTTGTGTGTGTGTGTGTGTGTGTGTGTGTGTGTGTGTAGCAGCGAGTGAAGAAAAGTACAAAGTTGCGGAGGAAATTGACAACGTGCGTATCGACGTGATGACAGGCGGGCGCGGCCTGCCACTGTTTTTCACAATTAGCCTTAATGTGCTTCCTCCATCACGCCTCACGGAGGGAGCGGCTGGTGAAGGTGCGAGAGAGCCGCCGCCCACCCGCCGCGGAAACAAAATAAAGAGCGCCGCGCCGAAGCTGTCAATTCCTGCCCGGCGACGCCCCCGGGCCAGTAATCACGCGACAGCGTCACACCTGGAGCTCTCGTTTCTGGCCAATAAGAGTTAGTGTTGTTGTTTTGTGGAAATGTTGATAAAATGACACGGAAATACCGTGCATGATGTGAGACACTTGCATGGTGAAAGGCCGACCCTCTGTGGGCAGTCCTTGTATAAATAAATCGTCCAGGAAGGACAGCGGCCCCACCCTGACCCGACCCGCCCCCTCGGCCTGGCCCAGGAGGAGGATTAGTGACAATAGCGGCTAATTTCAGGCTATCGGCTGACACCTGTTCCTGTGAGAACAACGGCTTCGTTCCAGAACTTCATCAGACGCGACCTCCCGCCCCCCGTAAGCCTCTTACAAACATACGGCCCATTACACACCAATCAGCGCTCTGCAAACACACATTCCTCCAGGGGGAAAATGCATGTATAACACACACACACACACACACACTGCATCTCTTCCGGTACTTACTACTTCCGTTACTACTAGTTCCGTGTGTTGATCAGGACACCGACACCACCATCACGTGACTCGGCTGTACCAGAAAGCATTCCGGAAAATCAAACTGTCCCTAACTGCCCCAATCCCATCTGCTGCAGTCACTTTATTACCCACAAAGCCCTGGGGAGCTGTGGACAGGACCCTTGTGACCATTACGCGGTACGCTATCCTACATGGTTTACTACTCTGACCTATATACGGAATTAAGGCTCCTCAAAAGTCCTCACGTGGCTCCTGGGTGCCCGTGAGCTAGCAAGGTGGCACCCATTTCACGTGTGCTGGGTCCTATTCGCCCAGGGGACGCCTGTTACGTAATTTTATTTGTTTTACCTATAAATTAATAATAATAATAATAAAGTGAAGTGATTGTCACATGTGATACACAGCAGTACCAGCACACAGATGCACACAGGGAAATTTGTCCTCTGCATTTAACCCATCACCCTGAGTGAGCAGTGGGCAGCCATGACAGCGCCCGGGGAGCAGTGTGTGGGGACGGGCTTTGCTCAGTGGCACCTCAGCGGATTGGGATTTGAACCGCTAGGCCACCACTGCCCCATTATCTGTATCACTTGTAAATTTGTTGATCCAGCGATCTGAATTTGTACTGACACAGAGAAACAATGGGGGAGAACTATATACACACACACACACACACATATATATACACACACACACACACACGCATATATATATATATACACACACACACACACATATATATATACACACACACACACACACACACACATATATATTTATATATATATACACACACACACACACACACATATATATATTTATATATACTTCCCTCATGCCATTCATATGTTTATAAGTTTATTTATTAGGCTGGACGGCTGCACTTCAGCAGTAAACCAGCCGATGGGCTGCAGTGGACAACATAATAAACAATCGGCCCTGACAGACAGGTGGAGAAACAAACAAATAAAAGAGCCACTCGTAATTATTCATGCTCCGCCCCCTTCGACAGAGCAGATATTATTGGATCCCCGGGAGGAAGTGATTAATTGGTGAGCCGGTGACACAAGTGACAAAAATCTTGTGAACTATTACAGGTTCCTGTCTGTCCATCCATCAGAGCAGACGTGGGCAAATAAACCGGGCAGCGGCGGCTGATTCACAGGCATTGATCCGGCCGCCAAACTCGCGCCGGTGAAAGCCTTTCTGAGAAAAAAAAGAACTCCTTCGCACACCACCGCGACTACGGGCCCAATCAATAAAACTCATCCTTTCAGAAGCATCCAATTATCAGCGGGTAGGATAAAGGGACGCTTCCGCAATAAATCACAAAACTTTATTGAAAACAGACGTGGACAAAGTAAAAGTTTATTGAAATGTGAATGATCACGGTACAGTGAAAACCTTGCGCTCTGCTTGCGGCTCGATGAAGCCGTAACTCGACACACACAAAAAAAAAACATTGTTCCTGTTACACACAATACAGTACAATACAGCTGTGTACAGCCAGTTCGATGCCAACCGGGTATAAGAACATTTTCACGTTCTTGTTGTACAAATGAAGTCTATGGTTAGTTTTTATTAGCATTTTACTATCATTTTGTGACATGTTACTAGTGGTACTAGCTGTTACTGGATAAGACGCTGAAATGATGCTCCCGACTCAGTCAAACGTCAAAACCGTTTTCAGGTGTTCAAGATTCAAGATTCAAGATTGGTTTATTGTCAGTACAACAGTATTCACGGTATTCCGTGTATTGAAATAATGTTTCACACAGACCCCCCGTAATGCAATCATAAAAGAAAAATATATATGTATATCTACACAGTAAACTAAACTATACTAACCGAAACTAAAACTTAAATACTGTAAAGATCGCTATAAGAGAAAAGATGAACTTTCTGTACAATGAACAGGACAACATCATGTAGGATGCCTGTAAGTGGATATGTTGGACACTCAAGACAAGACAACCATGATCATGGCTGATAGCTTTCACAAATGGGACCAAACGGCACTTGCGTATATGAGCCTTGGCATTTATTCTTTAGAACCTGTGACAGAAATTGGGATTTTCTGCTGATTTCAGGATTCGTACAACTGCCTACCAACTGTTAGTGGGCTTTAGTGCGTTAAGAGCAGTCTTTTTTTTTTTTTTTTAACTGCGTTTTCGGATTTAGTTTCCATGGAATCTGAACTGGCTGAACGGGGGCTTTAGGAACCACGTGACGACGCTAGCAAGTTCATTTCTCTTCTTTTCACGTTATGGCCGGTGACACAGGAAGTGTGAAAAGTGTCGCTAGCCGTTCCCAGCGGCCCTGATTTAACCTGCCTCCTGTAACTTTGTGTTTTCATAATGTCATTTTTCCCCCAACTTCATATTGACTTTTAAATGGATCTCAAAGCATCCATTATTCATGCGCCGGACCGGCCAACCCTCTGACAAATGGATCCATCAGGGACGTTCTGAGATGATGCCGTTTCATTTTGAGCTACAGGGGAATATTTTGCAGTAAATTTATTTTTTTAAGGTTCCATCTATCCACCACAGACGAGGGCCTGTTATGTAAATTACGGATGGCGCTTTAGATCCGTACGGAACCCGTGGCTCCTCTTTAATCCTCGCTTTGCTGCTGCGGTTTGCTTTCTCCATATCTATTTACCCGTCTGTGGCTCGCCACCAGATTCCAATGTCGTTTAACATTATAACACGTCGTTCGCGTTAAAGCGCACATCTGGACAAAACGCAGGCCTCTGGCATTCCTCATACTGAGGACCCTGGGCGGGTTGGTCTACACACACACACACACACCACACACAACAGGCCAGCTGTGGCCGTCATTGGCGCTCATGTTAATCGGCGGGCGTTAATTGAACCGGTGCGCGTTTAATCGCGGTTCACGGTGATCATGTCGCGCGCCATCGGTCACCGACGCGCTGGCCCCCCCCCCGCCGTGGGCCGCAGCCCCCGGGCCGCCAGCCGCTCACAGATGGGCCGCCCTGACAGCCCTGACGTGTGTAAAACTCACTGGGGAAATCTTCGACACACACCTTTTCTCCAGGTACGCATCAGGACCCACCCACGCACTGACACACGCCTTCTATTTATACCGTATACGTACTGAAGTATTACTATAGGCGGCACATAAACTACATGACACACAACACGCGCACCTAAACACCGGCATCCGGATTCTATCGGGGTATATTTGCACACCCAGACACAATAATGCATACATCACAATACGCACACTCGCACACACTCGTTTGCTCGTGCGATAATAAACAATGCCCGGTGTCGTTATGCAAACCGTTATTTATGCGAGTCCAGCTGCCGACGCTACAAGTCGTCAGAAGCCAAGAGTGATTAAAAAAAGGGGCTGTGTGTGTGTGTGTGTGTGTGTGTGTGTGTGTGTGTGTATGAAGGAGACAGCGTGGATGAGTGGCGAACAGGAAATTAAATCAATCAGGTGTAAAGTGGCGGGGTCTTCTGAGCGGTGATTGGTGGTGGCGGTTTAATGACGTGACTGAGTGGTGTGTGTGTGTGTGTGTGTGTGTGTCAATGAGAATCGATGGGTCTGAACACGGAGCCTGTCAGTCTAATCAGCACAACTCATTACCCATATTATCTCTGAGCTCAGCCCTAGAGACACACTTATGACTGTAGCAGAGCTGTGTGTGTGTGTGTGTGTGTGTGTGTGTGTGTCAGCTGATTATGTGAACAGAGAAAAATCAGCATGTTGCGACACACTGGGGCTTGTTAACGTAACCCTCAATAAATACCTCACCTGCTGACACAGAAGGGAGCTCCTGACTCTCATTCCACACACACAGACACACACACAGACATACACACACACACACACACAGAGAGTCATGGTGCAGCGAGGAGTCCAGACAGCAGATGCGGTGACATGTTAAAGTGGCGCTGTGATGGATAGCTTAATGAAGCTCTTGTGTTGATCGCACCACGCATTCATCACACACACACACACACACACACACGCACACACACACACACACACACATTCATCAGTGCACTGAGCCTTCTGTCCCTTCGCTCTCTCAGGAGAGAATTTGACAAACTGCAATTTCATTTAACCTTGGACTGCAGCGCTAACGGCCTCCGCGGGACCACTGTCACCACGCCGAGAGAAAGCTGTGATTAAAGCGGAGCGCGCCGCTCGCCCTCCATCTTCCTCTCTCTTTCTCTCTCTCTCTCTCTCTCTCTCTCTCTCTGCCTCTTATCTCTCGCTCCATCTCGCTCACCCTGTCCCCTCTCAGACACGCAGACGCGCACAATAAATCTTGATCAGATGCCACATTTACATGAGCAGTAATGAAAATCCCCCACCCTCTACACACACGCACTTTGTCACAAGCACAACACACAACCACGCTCTCTATCGTAATACACGACACCAGCGTTTTCCAGACTGACCTGAGGTCAGAGAGATCCTCGTCCGACTAGGAAGCTGATGCATCAGACGCTGATCTGGAACCCGTTACTAGAACCCCCACTGTCCGACCGAAATAAACTCTACAGATCCTGGAACAACACACACACGCACACACACACAACACACACACACACACACACACACAACATTCTGTCCATTAACCAGATGAACACACACGCAGCATGGAGAGGTATACATATCGTTTCCATGTTAATGAATAGGGCATGAGTGTGCGCCGCGCGGAACGTCTGGGCGGACTTCGTGTAATTAGTTTAAACGCCTGTGACCTTGCGGCGCGCGCTTTACATATTCATAAACGCCCGTGATCACCGCTGACCCCGGTTGACCTGTGAGCGAGACGCGGCGCGCCGCCAGTCCTGTCGGCGTGGTGAAATACGGCGGCGGCTGATTAAAACGATGACACGCACACACACGCGCCGAGAGGAGAGAAGGGGGCCAGACGGGACCTGTTGAGCGCCGGGCGTCATGACGTGGTGGCCTGCGAAAGTGACTGTCGCGGCCTTCAATTGTCTGGCAACCAGATTACGTTATTAATAAGTGCGTCAACAATAAATCCCAGTGTTTTTTGTCACGGACGGACCCTTTGCTGATTTGATAACAGTATATTCTTCCATACAGTATGTTTTGTACAGTATGCACTGTACCTGTCTGTCTTCAAAAAATCCAATCATCGTTTGATCAGTGTTTGCGTACTGAATACATACGTACACACAATTTTTTGTAATGGACAGTTTCTGGTAAAACCTGCGGGGAGGTTGCCGAGATCGGACAAAATTGCAAGTTAATGTGATAACAATAAAAAGAGCTATGCTTAATTAAAGCTTATGGATTTCTTGATATTTTTTCCTGAAGCAAAAGTCTAGACACTTCATACCCGGTGAATTTTGGTGTTTAATTGTGTTTAAGTCGGGGGGGCAGCGAGGGCAACAGCAGAAGCCTGCGTGTCCTCGGGCATTCCACCATAGATTTGATAAAATGCCATGATGAAATGTGTTGTTTGCATGGCTGTGTTTGAATGTGAGGTCTCCTGGGACCAGTAGTGAAGGCACAGCACACACGTCTAACCATCACCAGCAGTGGGCAGCCATGAAGGCGCCCGGGGGGAGCAGTGCGTGGGACGGTACTTTGCCCAGATTCGGGATATCGCACCTGCAAGCTTCCGATTATGGTTTCTGTTTCCGGGCCTCCATCGCCTAGTAATGGGAATTTCTGCCCACGGAACCCTTTGGCAATTTATTTTGTATCTAGGATGGTAATCATGGGTCCCACATTTTTATGGTAATGCCCCGGTGTTGTAGAACCTGTGAAGAATGTTCAAGCAACGTTCAAAGTATGAATAATACAATATTAATCCAGTGTCCAGTCATCAAACAGATTAAAAACATCCCATGCGCAGGCATGTCTTTCCTTTTTTTTTCCTTCTCCTTCACTCACACACCACACACACACACACACCACTCAGCACTCAGCACTGAGTGGGTCTCGCGCTGACAGACCTCTGAGGAACTTCCTCTCCTGCCCTCGGGCTGTTGGATGCGGCCGAACCCCCCGGAGAGGATAATTACAGGAAGCTTTAGGTTGGGTCTAATCCAGACACTCCACTTTACACTCCACTCACACACCCGACCTGTTACACAAACAAACACACACACTTGCTGTGATGGCAGCTCAGCCCCTCAATTAAACAGGAATCACAGCTGAGGAAAGTGGCTCAGATCACCGGATAGAAACTCTTCAGCAGGGTGACTGGAAGAAACCTGCTGCATGCTGGCTGTATGCTTGGTTGTCTTTATCGTCTGCACGCCCTTGGGATTCTGTTTTATGTATATATATATATATATATATGTGACGAGTTATGGGTTATAATTGAACCTACGTCTGCTGTAAAGGCGAATTATACAATTATGAGGACGTCGTATGATCCGCTAAGTCGCGTGATAACGGAACGATTCGTCCGCGCAGCTGTACGTTCCGCCGCGCATGCGCACCGCGCTCCATCCTTTTACGGTTTCGTTATTATAATTTAAACCCCCGGCCTGCCACAGCAGATTTTTTTTTTTTTTAAATCCTCCTACACGGAATAAAATTTTTTTTTTTTTTTGAAAAGCGGAAACTTCTCGCGTTTCTCGGCTTCCCGAATCCGCACGCGAGATTTCTCTTTGATGGGTTGATAATTGCCGTGGTGGATAATTACCGCGCTGGGGTAAAAAAACAAAAAAAAAAAAAAAAAAAACAAAAGCAGCTGATGTGGGGGCGCAGTTTTGTGACACCGGAGCCGGTGGGGACGCATTGTCCGCGCGGCTGGTCCGGGTTAATGCGCTCTTATGGAACCGGGTTCAGACCGCGGTGTGGGAACAGGAGCGATGTGAAAGGGGGGAGACATCTGCCGCCCAGATCCACACCCGCCGAACTCGTCCGGAGAAGCAAATCGATGCGTTTTATTCGCCCGCCCGCGACAGAACCCGCGCCCCGCGTTCTGGGAGGAGAAATTTAATTCCAGATTTTAGGGGCACTTGATTACTTCGAAATCACATTTCGTTCGTTGAGATTAAAAGCAATCCAACAAGCGACGCTTTGCGGACATTTTCATGCTCGTTTATCAAATAAAAACTATTTGCAAATTCGTACAGATCTAACACGCGCTCAGAATTTGTCTCTTTTTTTTTAAGTAAAACCGCATTAAACGCTTTTATTAAATCAGAACTTCAAATGAAACGCAGTAAAAAATTCTCTAACTTGCGTGTGTAATACAAACAAAAAAAAAACGGAATAAAATGAAATGAGAATAAATGTTCAGTCGTGGCTGGATTATTACTGAGTCGTTCCGACGGGGAAGGGAGGAGAGGAAGAGGAGGATGGAGGAAGACTCGCGGCGAAGTTCATTCCACGCCTCGCGCGCACACCCCTCTCCACCCCGGGGCCGACCCGTCCCGCCCCACCCCGCAACACCCTTCATCCCGCATCGTCACCGTCACCATCGTCGTCGAGGTGGCTGCACGTAACCCCCTCCTGCACTTAATTCTTCCAGGAACCCAGGCCATGGAATTCCAACACGTTTCAATAATCAATAAAACGAACCGTTAACATTATTATCCGTATGGCTCTTGCAAAGTAAAGAGAAGTTGCGAGCGCTGACGTGACGTCACGCCGGAATCCGGGCATTCCCGAATCCGTCCCGAGCCCCGATTGGTCCGCCGCGGCCCCCGGCGGCGCTTCAAAGCGCGAGCGCGGCGCGCAGCGCGTCCGCAGAAGCCGCGGCGGGTCCGACTTATAAAGCGCGCAGCGGGCCGCGGGCGAGACGCGACGGCGATGGCAGCTTCGCTTCTGGGGGTGAGTCGCGCCGCGCTACTCGGACTTCACTCGCCCCTCGTCCGCCGCGCGTCGGGACGCGTTTTCTGATACTGTGCTGTTGTTCTGTGACGCAGGAAGAGCCGAGACTGGGATCCCACGCCTCTCGCCATGCTCGCCGCCACCTGCAACAAGATCGGAAGCGCGAGCCCGTCGGCGTCGCCGGTGCCGGACGCCGCGTCCTTCGGGAAAAGTTTCCACCCGTGGAAGCGCGCGGCGCCCGGCAGCTGCAGCCTGGGCTCGTTCGGGGTGTCCGGTCCGGCCCGCGACTCCCCGGTGTCCAGCGCCTTCTCCCTCACCAACAACACCAACTGCGGCGGAAAACGCGGCCGGCGCGCCCTTCGGGAACGACTACCCGCTCTTCCCGCCGCCGCAGGACGCGGGCGCGCAGCCGCTCTTCATCTCCAGGTCCACTCGTCCTCCGTGGACGGCCTGCAGGGCATCTACCCGCGCATGGGCGTGGCGCACCCCTACGACTCGTGGTTCAAGCCGGCGGGGGACGTGGGCGCCGGCGGCGCGTCCGCCTGGTGGGACGTGGGCGCCGGGTGGATCGACGTGCAGGGCGCGGGCGGCGGCGGCGGCGCGCTGCCCTCCCCGCTCGGCGGCTACGCCTCCGACTACTCCGCCTTCGGCGCGAGCCCCTCGCCGCACCTGCTCGCGGGCGGCCCGGTGCTCCCCGCCCCCCTACCAGGACTCCGGGCCCGGCGGGGCCGTCCTGGCCGCCGCCCCCGCCGTGCCCCTGGCTGCGGCTCCCCGCGCTCCTCCGCCCGCCGCTACTCCGGCCGCGCCACCTGCGACTGCCCCAACTGCCAGGAGGCGGAGCGGCTCGGACCGGCGGGCGCCAGCCTGCGGCGCAAGGGGCTGCACAGCTGCCACATCCCGGGCTGCGGCAAGGTGTACGGCAAGACGTCGCACCTGAAGGCGCACCTGCGCTGGCACACCGGCGAGAGCGGCCGTTCGTCTGCAAACTGGCTCTTTCTGCGGCAAGCGCTTTCACCCGCAGCGACGAGCTGCAGCGCCACCTGCGCACGCACACGGCGAGAAGCGCTTCGCCTGCCCGGTGTGCAACAAGCGCTTCATGCGCAGCGACCACCTGAGCAAGCACGTCAAGACGCCACAGCGCCGCCGGGGGAGCCGGCGACCCGGGCAGCGGCGGCAAGAAGGGCAGCGACACCGACAGCGAGCAGAGCGTCCCGGGGAGCCCGGCGTGCGACGGCCAGTGAGGCGGAGAGACTTGTCCCCCCACCTCCACCCCACCCCCACCCCACCCCCTGCGTAAAGACGAATCCGAGACACTGCTTCGGCGGCACTTACTGCGCCACAAGCCCGCGGAAAAACACCATCCGAGCGACGCGACGCGACGCGACGCGACTCGACGCCGCCGCTTCTGCGCATGTCGCAGGGTGCGTTTCGGGCGGCCTGTGTCGCGTGGAATTAACCGGAGGAGCGCGGCTCGGTGAAAGTTTGTAAAGTTCTTCTTCATCGAATTTGATGATGGTGACGATTATTATCTTTTTTTTTTCTTTTGTAAAGTATTTTGCTCTCTTGTGTTTTTTTTCTCTTCTTTTACCTCTGCTGGAGAGAATGGTGACAAATGCGCCTTTTTATTTATCAAGCCGTCGATTTGTACTCTGAAGTTTTGAGTCGCACTTTGAAAATGATATTTATGATTTGAGGTTCGCGTGTTCCGTCTGGTCGATAATTTAAAGCATGTTCATGTGTGCAAACTGAGTGTTTATTTTAAGATCAGAAATAATAACGATAACAATAAAAAAAGTGAGAAACACAATCAGCCGCAGGCCTTAGTTTTCTCCTTGTGATGTGAAATATATATATAGAGATTCTGCTGCCGAATGAAGCATCACGCAGTTTGTTTTTAATGTATTTCCGAAAGGAAAAATCAGAGGAATTCATTCTGCACGTCATTTAAAAAAAAAAAAAAAACACACCGATAACACAGTCTGGTCACCAATTCCAAAATGGACCAAATCATGTAATAAAATTGTTCAAACATTTTTCAACAACAATATCTATAATTGTTTCAACAACGGAGAAGCAAACAATAAGAAAAATTTGCATTTTATTGGCAGTAAAGTTTTACGAAGCAAAACTACACTAAAGATGACAGGGAAAAACAATAAATCGCGTTTTATGAATTTATTGTAATCAGTCAAATGTATAAAATGTGTGCAGTTAAACCTAATAGTTTGGTATGAATTAAATATGATTCAAGTTCATGCTTCAACTGGAAATATTCCCCCGATTATCCTCTAAAGAGATGCCCGCTGTCTGTAAGAAATGTTAAATGAAGATCAAAAGGTTATTCAATATAAAAAACATAATTTACTACATTTCGGTTTAGCTTGTTGTGATGCCCCTACATGTATTATTATTTATAAGAATCGGGTTTTAAAAAATAGTTTAATGAACAATACGACTGCAGGGGCGCCCCCTGCTGGTCAACAGCAACCCACCGTCTCGCGCACCTGAGGGGTGTTGCAGGGACCGATTAACCTTTCACCTCTGCAGCCCATCACCTCGTTCCCCTCTAACATTTTTATTCAGCACTGTTTGGCTTTGATAAGTGATTGACATAATTTCATCATGGACACGGCCCAGTGCATACATTCTTCCCAGGTTTCGTCAACTAGACAGATATAACACACCAAGCGAATGCCGAGATTTTAATCACATAGACAAGTAAGATTTCTTGCATGATGGAAAAGATCAATTGGAATGGAACTGAACGTGGCCTGAACGCAATTCAATGTAATCCTTAATTATGCAAATCAGGAAAAAGCTGTGCGAAACGATCAGAACGTCAATCAAAAACCACAGGTGACATCCCAGCACCTTACTGGTACTCGAACCCAGAACCCAGACCCAGCCAGACATATTGATTTCGTACATGACCTATAGTCATGTCTTCTCCACTAGTCAGTGCCAGTCCCTTGTTAGCAACCTCGGCCGGTTCCTTGGTGGTCATGAGCGGATTTGAACCAGCGCACCTACGCATCCATAGATAAGAGCATCCACCATTAGAATTACTATTATTTTAATAAAGTTTGTGTTCTGCAAGTAAATTACTTATTGATATTTTATTGAGAATTAATTTTCCCCCCAGGACCCAGTGGCGGTTCTGGCCCAAGTAGCGCCTGGCCGAGGCCCTAAAAAATAAAACCTAACACACAAACGCACAGGATTGTGTGCTAGACACGCTAGAAGAAAACGGAAACCTTGTGTGCCATGAAGAACAGGACCAAGTTACTTCTGTTTGACCATTTTATTACAATCACTACAAAAACAGTCACTACTGGCCTTCAGAGCAAATTCTCTGCCCAAAATAAATAGCCGGGAATTGGGACTCGAACTAAAAGGAAGTTCTCAGTGGTGTTCGTACCTGATTTACAAAGAAAAAAATCACAATAGATTAGTGTTTTCCACCAGAGAACAGAATCCACTGATTCCTCTGCAGCAGTAAAGTGGCAGGCCGACCAGCCCTCCTGCCGTTCATCTCCCAGCAGCAACAGCGCCGGTGTCAGTAGTACGTCGAGGACAAGTGACATGTGTCATTTGCCACTCTAATGCTCCAGTACATTGCTTGTCATCGACGGAGGCTACAGTAAGAGCTTCATCAATAAAATAAATAAAATAAAATAAATAAAATAAAATAAATAAATAAAACCAAGGTTGCATCTGTCGGTTGCAGTGGTAACCCGGATCTGCCACTAGATGGCAGCACAGACCAGATTTTCCGCAGTGTAGTGTATAGCCAACATTATAAATTACACGCATGCACACACACACACACACACAAACACACACATTCTTATTGCTGAAGGCATCCTGACCCCTGACCTCACTGCCAAACTTCACTGAGTGGAATCTTCTGCCCCTGAAAGTGCATTTCCAGGGGCCGGTCCGAGGGGCCGTCCCGTCGGTAGGTAATCGTCTTCTCATTGGCCGTGGGAATGAACGACAGGTCCTGTGTGGAGACACAAAGGAAGTGTGACATGACCCCAAATGCACAGTTGTATAAACACACACACACCAACCTTGTTGTTGCGGTCAAACGTCTCCGCCCGGCCGGGCATGTTCGGCCAGTCTCTGCGTCTGAGCAGAATCCTCAGCACCGCCAGGATTCCCAGGCCCAGGACCACAGTGAGCAGGAACACGCTGAGGAACGTCACAAAGTACCTCTGACTGGGCAGGCAATCTGCAGAAAGAGAGAGAGAGAGAGAGAGATGTAACCTCGCTGTGACCTTTATCACCTTAATCTCTGTTTCCCTTCATATCCCAGTCACACAAACAAGACGTCGTCCACTCGTCCACTCCACGCTGGCCGGCACTCAGCCCTGAGTAAACACGCCGCTTCCTGTCCGGATTGCAAACACGACTTCACTTCCATTTACCGCCTTGCTCGAGTGTTGGGATTGCCTCACCAACCTCGGAACGCTGACCAGTATTTCACTCCCACTGACAGTCAGTAGAAATAAGCGACAGGCGGCACCTGGTGGCCACGTGGAGAACTGCAGAACCTCCACACCTAATCGAATACACTGTTAGAGTGTTTCATCGTAATGACGGTTACAAATAATAAAAGTATTTACTTTATGAATAATTCACTTGTCCATGTTAATTACTGGGAGGAGTTTTAACGGCATGGAGCTTTAATCTTCTAAACAATGGAAGGACTCTGGATTTTGGTTGGAGATTACTTCGGCCCGAGCACGTTTATCAGAAGCGAGAGAGAGAGGAGTACTCTTTCATTTTAACCAATGAGATAGAAGATGCAACCCATCTATTTTTCTATATTACTTCACATTAAGTATTAAAATACATAATTGAGATGAGAGTTAAGGTCTCGCTCTGTACTCAGATCAGACCACAACAGTGCACTACTGCACTACTTTTTATCTAGAATTTATATACCGCCACCAGAAAAACACCAAGCAACATAATTATGAAATAATCGATTATGTTCTGCACTGCATCGATTATGAGATTAATTTCAACACCCTTTATAAACACTGAACCACACGGTGACGCGGCGAATAGTGACATGGGCTCACGCCTCCAAGGCTGTGACTTTGGATCCCGGCTCGGTTCTTGTGTGTGGGTGGAGTTCTCCCCAACTCTCCCCACATAGGCGTAGGTTTCCTCCGGATTCCACCCGGTGTCCAAAGGCATGTTAGTTAGGTGACCCATTAGGTTACTTGCTCTGATCCTGTGATCTAAAAGAAATAGTGCTGATGGTAATCTTTTTGGTGGCAGAGGTGGCCTAACAGGTAAAGATGCGAACTCGTAAACAGAAGGTTTCGGTTTGAAACGCCACTGAGATCCCCTTGATCAAGGTAGCCTGCTCCCTGGACACCAATCATGGCTGCCCACTGCTCACTAAGGGTGATGGTTAAAATGCAGAGGATGCATTTCGTTGTGTGTCACCGCGTGCTGCGCTCACAATGACAATCACTAATTGTCACGTCACTAAACCTGTAGCTGACTGCACTGATACCGCTGTGGAACTATATTTCCCCAGAACGGCGTTTATAAACTACATTTACATTTATGGCATTTATCAGACGCCCTTATCCAGAGCGACTTACAATCAGTAGTTACAGGGACAGTCCCCCCTGGAGCAATTTAGGGTTAAGTGTCTTGCTCAGGGACACAATGGTAGTAAGTGGGATTTGAACCTGGGTCTTCTGGTTCATAGGCGAGTGTGTTACCCACTAGGCTACTACAACCCTAAACTGATGAACTGAACGCGAGCACACTTTCCACCATCCGTTCTAGAAGCTTTAGCACTAGAACGGATGGTGGAAAGTGTGCTCGCGTTCAGTTTATCAGTTTAGGGTGGTAGTAGCCTGGGCAACATGCCTACTGATTGTCAGATGTGAAGAGGAGAACCTGCAGCTCGGCGGTTTCTGCTAGGCAAACCAACCTATCAGGTCGCTCTGCAGTGCGCTTCAGTGCAGGGCGGTGTGTAGGCTGTTTGAGGTCTGGCAGCGTTTGGGGGAAACCCTGCAGCTGATGTTGTGCTGAGCCGCACAGGAAGTGCTCGGCTGATGTAAAAACCGGGCGGAGCCGGTAAAGTTCCTGGAGGTTTCAGGTGTCGGGGTCCCTCTGCTGATCGTCTCATCGGTGCCGTTGCATAACGCACAGTGGGTTTGGATGCGCGCCACGCACCTCGAGCACAATGGAGGCCAGAGCTGCGTGTTGACATTTCAGCACGTTGCCATGACAACCTGCCGATGGAGTCTGGCCAGGTGGGAGTTGCCAGGAAGGACAGTGTCTCTGTGGGAGATGTGATGAGGCAGCACACAATGGAGAAAGCTGTTCCGAAATGGCGGGGAGGGGGCGGGGCAAAACTAGTGAGTACAGTGTACAGTACAGAATGTGTGTGTGTGTGTGTGTGTGTGTAGTGTGTATGTGTGTGTCGGAACACAGAAACCTGCAGGAAGAGCTTTAATCACGTCTGTGCTTAGTGCAGATCTGAGATTCTAATCTAATAATAATTCTCAACAAATTCCAAAATAATCAAACAAATGAACCTGTATGTGTGTGTGTGTGTGTGTATTTCTGGCTTCAGGCCATATCACTTACGAGCCAATCAGCTTCCTTCGTTACAAATCACATAGCTAATTCAAATTTCACCCCCTTTGTAAATTGAATAAAAGACCACGCCCACATAGTGGGTGTGATGAACCAGTCCTGCATGAGTCACCTGGGTGCCTACTGATTAGTAGCTGCGGGACGCCCTTGCCTTGGCTCCGGCCCATTTGGAACCTGTAGTGGCAGCGATGGGTGCTGGGGTACAGACAGGGTTCATCTGCCCCGCCCACCTGCACTAATAACATAGAACACACACACACACACACACACACACACAGCCAGAGGAGGAAGTTTAAAAAAAAATAGAAACAGATGTCTGTTTTCATCTTGAATGTAGCTCTGGTCAGGTGGTCTACCTGTGATGTCATCCACATAATCCACCAATGGGGAGCAGGTTCTGTTGCACTTGGAGCTGCCCTGCCCGAGGCCATAGGAAAGGTGGCAGTTCACACACATCCTGAGAGAGAGAGAGAGAGAGAGAGAGAGAGATGCACAATGAGATCAATCTGAGATGTGCTGCACTGTGGAAGAGTTTTAGTCAGTAGTGAAAATAGTTTTCATCTTCCCATCAGTAACTGTGAAATAGTTCGGGGAGGGACTGTATAAAAAAACCTCCCAGATTAAAAAGTGAAAGAGTTAATAATGTTGATGTTGATATGTAGTGATGGTGGTTGAAGAACTGGCTGTCGGTCTCTACCAACTCTGTAACATAATGAATAATCTTCTACAGATGGAGAACAATATTGTATTGCAGCTCAGAGTTTCTTTCTCTACACACATCATGTCGTTGTTTGATGAAAATGAAAAAAAAAACCTTTAGGTAAATCAATATTTGATCAATGTTTGACACAGATTTTTTTCTGATAACACTGACAGACTTGTTTGTGTCGGTGCTGTTAAAAGGTGGGAATACATTTCGTTGTGTCACCAAGTACTGTGCTGCAGTGTTTAACAATCACTTCACTTTCACACAACACAACACTTACAAACAACAACTATGATGATTATTGTAACAGAATTACATCATTATGTTATATTCAAATTAGAATTGAATACCGAACAGGTGGGCTACAGATTAATAGTAGAAGGACAAACATTCAAACCGTAATGTGACATTTGGACGGATTTGCGGTCTTTTTCATCGCGCGACTCTCACCAGTGTGTCTGGCAGGAGCTGTAGCAGGTGGGACACTTGTCACAGAGGCGTCCGGAGCGCTGCGGCTCGTCACACACACAGCTGCCACACACACACCTGCCGTGGCCACTGCACAGGATGCCATCGTTCGAGCGGCACGTTTCCGCGGAGATGGGACAGCCACAGCTCTCACCAGTCCAGCCCGTCTGGCAGCGGCACTCGCCCAAAACACACTGGCCACGACCTGCAACACACACACACACACACACACACACACACACACACACACACACAGAAGGCTTCAGGTCTGGACGAGAACCAGCTGAGAGACCCTCCCTGTCAGAGTGACGTCACCATCACAACACACCTCCACAGAGCAGGCCGTCCTGATAGGGGCAAGAAAAGTCGTCCAACTCGCAGAACTTCCCGTAAACGGCGCCCAGGTTGCCATGGTGACAGACACACATCCCGCACACGCAGCTCCCCCTCCCGCTACAGACGGTTCCGGAACCTTCAGCCTGGCACTGCCGGTGCCCCGCCAACCGCGCCTCTTCATCGGCAGCACCGCAGGAGCCGGATTCGCCGTTGTCGTGGCAACGGCCCGCCAGGCCACAGTCGCACCCGCAGGTCTGTTTCACCCGGACGGCCACTGACTCGTTAAATCCCACGGGCTGTACGGTCAACAGCACGTCTTCGTCCACATCGTCTGCAGGGCAGCTAGTCATCCCTACGGTTACATTAAAAAACACCTACATACACACACACACACACACACACACAAAAACATTAGATCTGGAGAATACATCTCAGTACAAACAGAAAATCACTTCGTACGTACTGACAAGAAACTGTTCTGCAAAATGGAATCAACAACATATTTGAAATATTGATGTGTTTTATAATATCGGTGGTTCCTCCAGTTCATGGCCTTGGTTCCTGAGAGTAATATGCGACGCCACGGGAGATGGGAGATGTGTTATGAGAGGGGGAGGAGTGACGTTGCGGTCAGGTCTAGGCCCTTCTGGAAGGCCGTGTGTGTTTTGGCAGAGAAATGCCTCCTCAAGGCTCATTAGAAATGTAAATTGGTGGCGGCGAGGGGCGGGAGCTCGACAGGAAGCGCCGCTGTTGACACGCACGGGTGAGGCTGATGGAGGCGGCATGTTGTACAAGCACAAAATAAAAGCCCGGGGGGACGACCCGAACGACCGCCGTCTGGGACCTTCGGAATCTGGAGAGGTCACATGACAGTTGTTACTGTTTCTTGCTTTCCCAACCTGCACTGTGCCACACACACACCGGTCAGCTTAACAAAGAGGACGGGGCCAGAGTCCAGCAGCACCCATTCCAGATCGGTTTAAGGCCTTAAGGTCCTTAGTTGGAGATTTACACTCAGCGACAGAGATTGGTCCGGAGGTATTTTGTGTTGTGTTGTGTGTGTGTGTTTGTACCGTTTGGCCTGGCTGGACGTTGCTGCACCTGCTACTCCCAGCCCTGCTGGAGCCGTCCGGACAGACTGTGGCCACGTTCACCCAGAACCTCTGGACATGAGCGCTGTCCATCGTCACCTCCACCGCCACGTCCGACAGTAGATTCTACACACCCAAACAAACACACACACGAAACGGCAGATAAATGTGTGTTAACGTGTGTGTGTGTGTGTGTGTGTGTGTGTAAGACCAGTGTGAGAGCTGGGGGGAGGGAGAGGAGGAGAATGTAAATGAGGCATTCGGCAGCAGAAAGGCTCCATTGTCTGAAACGGCTCAGCAGCGCTTTGTGTCGGTCGACGTCGATCCCCGGCCGTGAATAAAGCGATGCTCTGTCTGCCAGGTTCTACAGGTCCTGCACGGACGGAACGTTCCGCCTCCGGTGAGCAGAGGAAGTCATGTGCCAGTGGTTTTCGGTTTCAGTTTCGTCTGAGTGTTTGCCCATGGTGACCTTCACCCATGAATAAGTGGCAAGGAAAGCACCTGGGCAACCGCAGCGATGACAGCAGTGACGTCTCCATCATGCCTCATTTCAGAGTACATTTCCATTCACATTTCCATTTAATGCATTTGGCAGACGCCCTTATCCAGAGCGACTTACAACGTGCTTTCAGGTTACCATCAATAAAGTGATCAATTCTGGTTCACTAGGACCCCCAACTATAAATACAATCTTTTATTCACTCTGTTGTAGTTTCTATACAGAAGTCAGACAATAAGAAGGTTACAAGTTCATCTTAATGTTCTCTAAAGAGGAAGGTCTTGAGCTGCCGTTTGAAAGTGCTCAGTGACTGAGCTGTTCTGACCTCAAGTTCATTCCACCACCGAGGGGCCGAGACAGAGAAGAGTCTAGATGAGTGTCTTCCTCGTACCTTCAGAGATGGAGAGACCAGGCGAGCAGTACTGGAGGCTCGGAGTATACGAGTAAAGCTCTAATTGAGTAAAGCTCACCCACCTTGTACGCCTCCACCACCAGGTCTTTCAGGTTGGAGGCTTTTGGCAGCAGTCGGCCCAGATACGTGCCTGGCAGCAGATCCACCAGATCCTGGGGAGCAGATTCAGATTTTTTTTTACTGCATTCTGGAACATATAAATGTGTTTTTGAAAAAAAAAAATTGCTTTCGGTTTATAAAAAAATGACGACCATTTTCTTTGGTTTAATACTCTTTCATTGGTTTGTTATTTATATACACTTTTATATGTTATTGCCATTACACAAAGCAACTTAAGTTGCATTTAATGTAAAAAAAAAGTCCTACTGACCTGATCTAATGATCCTGTGAGCTTAGTGAAATCTGTGTGTGTGTGTTCCATTCAGTCCAATGCGGGAATAAGACAAATTACCTCATACCACTTATATTGCACCTGGTCCACTGCGAATATGGAGTAGATGTTGTTCTCCAGAAGCTTCTCAGCCAGTTGGCCAATGGTTGGGTGTTCCTGAGAGACCAGAATAGAAACCATGTAGAGGGGGGTGTGGTCAGGTAGAGATGTAACCGTGTCCTCACCATATTAGCTGTCTGGACGTAGGTGTTGCCTTCAAGGTGGCACTTCCCGTCATGAGGTACAACGATGCCAGCCAGCTTGCTGTCCAGCGCCAAGTGGGACGGCTGGTCGGTCATCACCAGGAGCAGGTGCTTTGCCTCAGGACGCCACCCAATGTCCTTCTGTCAGAATTCAGACAACGTGCACACCTTCTCAGCAACCTTTGACCCAGTGTGCGTGCCGGTATTTACGTTCCTGTTACACCCTTTGTTGCGCCAAATGTTCTGAGAAGGTGTGCGTCTCTGGTTCTCACCTGGCACACCACGGCCTGCAGCATGGCGTCAAAGGTTCCCTCGGGCGTGTCCATGTTCCCAGAGATCCTCTGCTGATCGATGACACGCGTCAGCTCCGTCACGTTCTCCGTCACCCGCAGCACGTGGATGAAGCCGTGGGCCGGACGACACTGCACCTCGTAATCGCTGCAGAGACACACAAAGGATTCTGGGTAACGGCTGTGTGACATACCGCGACCCATATATAACAGAAAAAATGGTCCTGCAGACTGACTGCTCCAGTAATGACCCAGTTCCACACACAAACGTTATTTCAGAAATTGCAGTCATTTATACTTCATAAACTGCATGAACATGATTAATAACTCATGAAAGTGAAGTGATTGTCATTGTGGTGCACAGCACACGATGACACAACAAAATGTGTTCTCTGCTTTTAAGCACCACCGTTATTAAGCAGTGGGCAGCCATGACAGGCGCCCAGGGAGCTGTGTGTGGGGACGGTGCTTTGCTCAGTGGCACCTCAGTGGCACCTTGGCAGATTGGGATTCGAACTGGTAAGCTTCCGATTATGGGGCCGCTTCCTAGGCCACCACTGCCCCATTAGACTTGATTTCTCTTCGATTCCTTCATTAAAGCATACACGAGACCTGATTATTTCATGCATTTATATAGAAACTCATGATGCAGTTCATGTGTGAATTCATTGATTTTTGTACATGAATTACATATGAATTCATGCAATTTCATGTACACTTGCTGTAAAGTGGTACTGTTGTTTCTACTGTTTGCTTCAACTGCTACTGTACAAATTACAGTGTTTTTTTTTTACTTCTACACTACCAGTCAAAAGTCTGGATGCCCCAACTCTGAGACTAAATTTGAGCCATTTTGTAAGAATCCAATGTAATAAACATATTTATTATTTGTTGTATGTTTGAGGAATCTGTTTTTAACTCTTTTTACCTTCATGGCTGCTTTGTTCACACTTGTCACATCAAAAGCCACTTGATGAGATGCTTGTTAACATGAGTGAATGATAAGAAAGTGTTCAGCAGAACCTTCAGGACTGTTGGAAACCGTTTCCTTTGTCCAACTTAAGGTGGAGTAGAGAAGACAAGAGTGTGAAATGTTGGAGTGTCCAAACTTTTGACTGGTAGTGTAGTTACTACCCTCAGGAAACTCACAATAACCCCTTCAGAAAATGGTTCAGATGGATTATGGGAAAGCTGCTGATTAAGTCACCAGTTTAGTCCCATTGACGTCACTGTTACTTGTTATGATTGGCTGTGTTCTCATGTCATGTTCTGTCAGCCAGTGCCGTACCTGCACGGGTTCTGGATTTTGGAAGGATGCACATTGATGTACGGAGACACTGGCTTGTCCACGAAGGAGCCAAATCCGACACGGAAGTCACTGGAATATTCCCTCATGCTGTGGGACAAGGCCACGCCCACACTCTTCAGCCGGTCCAGGTTGTCCTGCATGGAGGCCGAGACATCGACCAGGTAGTACAGATCCACGGGGTAACGCTCCAACTGCTGCACCTCCACCACAAAGCTGCTCTCGGCCCCTGAAAGGAGACACAAAAAAACCCACAACCTGAACCGACCAATCAGAGACGAGACCGGAGGGGAACTCTCACCAACCAGTCCGCTAACCCCTGGACCTACCTGGCCGCAGGTGGAGGCTGACGTCCCTGGGTGCCACCTGCGAGCTGCTGAGGGTGGCGTTGACCTCCACCCTCACCTGCGGGTTCGCCATCATGTTCTCGGAGCAGCCCTTCCTCAGCAGGTTGGCGGCGGAGTCACACCTCTGGCTCGCGTGAGCTCCGTCCAGGAAGTCCTGTTCACCGGAGAGATCGGAACTGTGATTTGTCAGAGCGAAGAACTCGTCTGACCACAAGAACCATCTAAGTGAAAGTTAAGTGATTGCCATTGTCACCGTTATTGAGCAGTGGGCAGCCATGAGGACGGTGCTGTGTATTTGGATGGTGCTGTGCTTAGTGGCACCTTGGCGGGTCGGGATTCGAACCGGCAACCTTCTGAATATGGGGCCGCTTCCTTAAACAACAGGCCAACACTGTCCCATCTAGAAAACATTCATTCCGGCCTACCGGACCTTGAAAAAATATCTCCTCCCTGGGAAACCTTCTCCGTCTTCGGCTGATTACGGATTTCCAATGCCCGGGAGTGGCTGGGAAAGCACCTGACGTTTACCGCCGGTTCCCGCGGCCGTTAAAACCAGCAACGACCACCCTTTACGAGGGCAGGGGACTTAAGAGCCCAGGGTTCTGTGTGAGGGGTGAGGCCAGGGGTCATACACCCGCTCGCAGGCGTTTAACTCGAGAGCAGCTACCTCCTGATAACACCAGGCGCAGGCGGGTCCTCGGCTCAGGCACTCGGGACACGTGGAGACGAGGGCCGACGACGCACAGTGGTCCTCCGCTGCCGAACAAACAGACAGGCATAATTAGCACATGAATGGGCTCCTCCCGACCGGCGCCGCACAGACCACAAGAATCTGCTGGGCCACTCGCGCTCAGGAACCACCCGGTGGCCCCCGGTCCCGGCCGCAGGCAGGGGCGCCCAGGGGCCACGCCGTTCCATGTATGATGTGTAGCAACTGATTGAAAGTCGCTCTGGACAAGGGCTTCTGATAAATGCCATAAATGTAAATGTGTGTAAAAAAAAAAAAACAATGCAGAATTGCCACAGACCCTGTGACAGACCCTGTGACAATTCTGATCCTGGGGACAGAGGAGCCACTGCATGCAGACAGCAGGATCGAGGGCGCAGAGGGACCCAGTGGGGCTGAGAGCGGCGTCTAGGTGCGTGTGGTGCAGATTCACTCACCGGACGCGATCACGCCGATCAGCACCGACAGCAGCGCGGGGACCAGCGGCTCCCGTCGCCAGGAAGTCATCGCGGCGCGGCGGAGGCGGGAGCGGCACAGCCCGGCCGTGTCCGGGTCCCTAGCGCTGCGATCCGGGACGCCGAGCAGCAGCCCGCGGCGGCTCCGCGAACAAAAGGCGCGGAGGGGCGCGCATCGCGAGGCGGCGCGACTCGCCCCCCCCTCCTAATCCGACGAGCGCTTAATCCGGGTCCGCCTCTCGCTCCGGCCCGCAGGTGCTCCGCGTTTCCCGCGGGGCCCGGAGTCACCTGTACGCGCTTTCGCTTCATGTGGAGCCGGGCGCGCCGAGCCTTTCGCTTTTTATGCGGCGCCGCAGCCCACACTGCCGGGTCAGCGGAGCCAGAGAGTAGGCGGGAGATCTGGGTCGGAGCAGATACTCCGCTCCTGCGCGCGTCCACGTTACGCCAGGACACGCACCACAAATGCTTAATAATAACGCGGTACACGCCTACAAATACTTCATAATAACGCGGTACACGCCTACAAATACTTCATAATAACGCGGTACACGCCTACAAATACTTCATAATAACGCGGTACACGCCTACAAATACTTCATAATAACGCGGTACACGCACCACAAATACTTCATAATAACGCGGTACACGCCTACAAATACTTCATAATAACGCGGTACACGCCTACAAATACTTCATAATAACGCGGTACACGCACCACAAATACTTCATAATAGCGCGGTACACGCCTACAAATACAGTCGTACTCCCGACTTCACTCATCCGTCTGTCATTTTACGCCTTATGACCCATTCACGTCATCAATATAAATATAGTCTTCTGTAATAAAATTGAAAAAATGTGTCACGGTAAACATTGCTGATCTCTACATCATCTGTGAGTCCTGTACGCACACGGACCGATTTATTTATTTATTTATTTTATATATATATTTTTTTATCTTTATCTTTTTTTTTTTAACCTTTATTGTCCTCTTACTATTTCATGAGCTCCCTGCACAGCGAGTCCCACTGTGGGACTTCTTTTCCTGCCACCGCGTCCTTGCTTTAGCTTTCTGGCTAATGAGGCTAGCGAAGCCGATACCAGCACGCTAGGTCGCCATGACGACGGACGCGCTGGGGACCGCTCTGATTGGCCAGTTCGCTTCCAGCGTTTCCAGATTGGGCGGATTGTAATGGCGAGCAAAGAGATAATACAGTTGAATAAATTGTTTTCACGACGCTTTATATATGTGTGTATATAGAAGGAAACGCAAATGTGTTCTGGCAATATTTCGAACACATATTGGTCGGGAACAACCAGCTGTATCTGGCAACCCTGCGTGTGCGGCCCTTGAGGAATTTCTCTCCCGGGGCGCCAAGTAAGGGCCACAGTCCGTTCAGCCACTCAGCTGCCCAGCCTGTCATGGCTGCCCACTGCTCAACAGGAGTGATGGTTAAAAGCAGAGAACACATTTCGTTGTGTCACCGTGTGCTGTGCTGCTGTGTTTCACAATGACAATCACTTCACTTTCACTTTTATAAACCAAACCAAGCTCATAATGGAACAATGCGGTTCCCTGTTCCCCAGGATGAGAGGAACTCGGTCCAGACCAGAAGGTTCTGCGGCAGTGGGGGCCTTCAGGGTGACGGCCGGCCGTGAATGGCGGATAACGTGAGAAAAAGACGCTGCAGGGTTTTATTTCCCACAAATTCCAGCCTGGAGCCAGAAAAAAACCCGAAACAACCCCCTGGCAGAAAGATCATGAATGGAACTCGATGCTGAGAAAATATTCCTCTAAGAAAAAAGACATTTATTCCTTATCTGATCTCCATTTACATATGCATTTCTGGTGGTTGACCGATAAATCCAAGTTTCGACATTTGATATTTTTGATTCCCGTTGCTTGCTGGTGACATTACAAGCAGTCAAAATGCCACCAGACACCAGACATAAAAAGTAGTAAAATGTAAACACTTCCCCCAATGACCTCGAAATGACCCATCATTGAGGGAAACTTTAAAAAAAAAGTTTAATTGTTCACTTTTTATCCTGCTTTTTTTCGTTTCTTTGGAATGGGGTGTCATGGCCACAAAGAAAGAGCTGATGATGATTGGATGGATCGTAATACCATGTGCCATGTTTTGATCGGCGGCAGTGACTGAGGCGATGGGAGAAACTTAAAGCTCTTTAAAAAATATTATTCTAAGCATCAAAGTAAAGTTTGCAAAAACTCTGTGTTCCATGTGTCAGGGAAGAAACATCCTTCAGGCTATGGTTGATGACTTTAATACAGATAAAGAAATTGCTTACTAGTATATTTGGATTCCCCCCCTCCCCAAAACAACAAATAAAAGCGTGAGTAAAGGAATAGGCCTTTTTTGTGTACAGGAGTGTTGAAATGCATGTCCTAATCCAGGGATTCCAGGCATTACATTTGCCTGATGCAATCAGAACTCCTCAGGAAGTTTAAATCCGTCAACCAAAGCAGCTTTTAATACGTTTGATCGCTTGATCTCCCATTTTATTGAGAGTGCTGATATTGGGTTTTTGGGACACCGAAAACACTCGTACTGCTGCTGGGGGTGCAGGAAACAGGCTGGGCTGGGAATGTGTCAAATGGAAATGTCTTTTTCTGGCCTCCATCACTGTCTTGAACAGTAAAGATCTGTAACGTGAGCCGTGAGACTTGTGTACATTTTGTAAACTGAAGTTGGAGTTTGGGGGTGGGGGTGGGGAGCTGAGCACCAAAAAAAATCTCTTTTTGTCTCGGCTCTTTGTGTTTGTTTTTCTGCTCAGCCCGCTTGGTCTAAATTCCCTTCCAGTCCGTCACATTTGGCTCTCAGTCCTAATCAACCAGAAACCCCTCCTCCCTTTGTCCTGCACTCACACACACACGCTCAGTTTGTCTTGTGAAATGCACACAAGGTCAGTGTTTGGTGTTTTCCTACCGAAAGTGAGAGTGCTACGCTCATTCATTCAGTTTTGTTGGTGTGGAAAAGGATGAGAGAACTTGCGGGTTACTGTCCACATTCCTGCAGTCCATTGCGTGTCCTTGGGGGTCAAAGGTCATCAATGGGGGCCGCCGCCGGCGTGACTCCACCCTGACAGCTACTCCTCAGCAGTCCACCTGACATAAGCACTGTTTATTAAACACGGAACCCGGGCGTGACCTTCTCTAATCCTGCACCATAACAACATCAGACGGAACCAGAAGGCGGTTTGTATGGAAGAAGGCGCCCGTCCGCTCGACTCTTCAATAGTGAGCTAGGAACTGATGTTAGGTATTGTGCGGTTCTGTTGAGTGTGTAATGGGACAGCATGATTATTGGTCAACGCTGGACACTGGAGGTAGTCAGGGCCTTCTAGGGCCTCTCCTATCAGGAAAAGAAGAAAACACTCGGCCATAACTCGAGCCCGGTCTCTCTGTTCTTTGTCGCTCTTTGTCTGTTTTCAGCTGTGGATCCGCTGTGTGAAGTGAAATTATCATAACAAGGTCATAAAGTCCCCACCCACGGAAGGCAGCTACGCTCTACGATGGCAGCGGGAACTTTAGAACTGTACGTGGGCCTGGAAAACCAGAAAAAAGAGGCCACGATGTCATCAGTGACACGACCCAGGAGTCCCGGACCAGAGAGAATCTGATTTATTTACCACTGAATTCCCCCAGTGAGCACACACACAACCGCAGAGCTTTCATTGCTGAGAATTCTGTTGAATTCAGCAGAACCTCTCCCACACACCGACCCCAGCAGCACGTCATTCAAAGCCAAAGTCACACACTGCAACAAACACACTGACCTGAGCGCATGATGTAAAGTAACTTACGCACACACATATACACACACACACACACACACACACACACACACATCCAGACATTACAAACAAACCACAACTTCTTCCGTCTGGCAGCGAAGAGAGAAAGTCCCCGGCGATGCTGTGGCCAGATGAGTAACGTCACCATATTGGTGAGCAGGGGTTAGCTCGGGGGTCAGCACAGGGGTCAGCGGGTTGACGTTACTCGCTCAGGTGAGCCTATTTTCAGCAAGGCCGCCCCAGGCTCAGCTCTATCGAGCCACAACCACGGAAAAGGACAGAGTGTCTCCTCCTTGTCTCTGAAGCGCCGAAGAGGTGGGAGGCTGCATGATGGCTTTTACCCTCACACGGAGCTACAAGAAACTTCTCCCGAACCCACTACCTTAGTGCGACCAAAGACGCCCGGCCCTCGCTGACAAACACCATGATTAGTGGTCGTCCCTCCCCGGCCTGGTTACCATGCAGGAAATGTGCAGCTCTGCGATGGGGGAGTCTCGCGTTTGGCTCCTTCCTTGCGACACTGAGGCAAGGCGAGGCCTATTCTGCATGTGTGGGATTAAGTTGCATGTGGTTGGACCGCGTCCGCCTGAGACCTCGTACACAGCAAAATCAGGAACTCGGCCGTGTCTTTCCCATCGAAAAATACCCGTCTGCTGACTCAGCAGCCTGGTGGTGGAGACTTCGCTTCTCAGACGTCAACAAAATAAAAAAAAAAAAAAAACAAGGTTACGCCACGTGCTGAACTGAACGCAATGGAAGAAAAGTCTTCGCTTGCTCAGTGAAGTTTTGACTATTAGGGTGTTAGTAGTCTTGTGGGTAACAGACTCGCCTTTGGTTCAAGGTTCAAACCCCACTTACTACCATTGTGTCCCTGAGCAAGACACTTAACCCTGAGCATCTTCAGGGGGACTGTGCTGATTGTAAGGCGCTCTGGATAAGGGTGTCTGATAAAAAGGGCGTCTGATAACTCCATTACACTCCAGCACTTTCACTTTCAGTCACTCTGTACTCTTTGCACAAAATCTCTGCTCATTTTACTCTTTTTTTTGTTGCTTTTTTTAATCTTATACATTGACTTTCACTCATTTGCACACCTTCACCCTACCTGCTACACATATTTTATATTAATGACGTGAAAGTGTAATATTTGGTTATGTTAGCAATATTTGCATTTTGTTTTTCCTTGTATACTTGCAACATTTCCAATACTGTGGTCTGTAGCAGTCGCTAAAAGCATTTCACTGCATATCATACCGTGTATGTATGTGACAAATAAAATTTGAATGCTGTAAATTTAAATGTTTCTCCTGCTGCCTCTAGATGGCATCGTCTGCACATCTGCAGGCCTCAAGGACACAGAAGTATCTACTTCTTTTTTCAACATAATCACATACCAGGGTGCTTGAATTAAAGTGCCTGACCTACATGGTGGTGTATGTAGTGGGCATGGTCACGTTTGTGTACAAGTGGTATTAGGAGTGTAGAGAATGGAGGAGAAAGGGAACTGCACTACACCTGGGGGTGTCATGAATGAACAGGGAGGGGTTTAAATTATCCAGAATGAGGAAGTAGGGGGTGTGAGAGCTGTCAATCATTCCTACAGGCTCCTCCAATTTTTGAAATCATAAAGTTCAACTTCTGGGTGATAATTATACCCCAAGTAAAAATTCTGGGTGGGTAGTTAGTTCCTCCTCTCCAACATAGTGATAACCAGCAAGCAGATGTTTAACACCTGTTAAATTATAATCTGATGAGGAAATTAAAATTGTTAGTTTTCCCCCTGAGGAATTGCCAACTTGTCATGGTCAGGAGGGTTTGTCCTCTGTTGCCACCATGAGGCCCTTTCAGATATCCGTGTGCCCCCTCATACACTGCTCAAAAAATAAAGGGAACACAAAAATAAGACATCCTAGATCTGAATGAATGAAATATTCTTATTAAATACTTTGTTCTTTACATAATTGAATGTGTTGACAACAAAATCAAACAAAAATTGTCAATGGAAATCCAATTTATCAACCCATGGAGGTCTGGATTTGGAGTCACACTCAAAAATAAAGTGGAAAAAAACTCTACAGGTTGATTCAACTTTGATGTAATGTCCTTAAAACAAAGTCAAAATATGAGTGTGGCCTCCACGTGCGTGTATGACCTCCATACAATGTCTTGGCATGCTCCTGATGAGGTGGCGGTTGGTCCTCAGAGGGATCTCCTCCCAAAACTGGACTAAAGCATCCGACAACTTGCATGGACAGTGTGAGGTTCAACGTGGTGTTTGTGGATGAAGCGAGACATGATGTCCCAGATGTGCTCAATTGGATTCAGGTCTGTCAGGTCTGTGAACCTGCTTTCATCTGTAAAGAGCACAGGCTGCCAGTGGAGAAATTATCAATCTTGGTGTTCTCTGGAAAATGGCAAACGTGCTGCACGATGTTGTGTGTTGCACAAAGGCGGATGTAGTGGTCCTGCTGCTGGGACGCTGGCCTCCTATGGGCTCCTCCACGTCTCCTGATGTATTGGCCTGTCTCCTGGTAATGGCTCCATGCTCTGGTACAGCTTGCATTGATGTGCCATCCTACATTTTCATTTACAGCATTTATCAGACGCCCTTATCCAGAGCGACTTACAAATAGTTACCTGGAGCAATTTATGGTTAAGTATTGATTTGAATTTAGAAAAATAAATGTAAGAACATACTTTTCCCTGCTCACTATTCCTGATTCAGTAATATCAGATAATCAGATATCAGAACACGTCTGCCAGTGAGTGCAATAACGTGAGAAAAAGCAGGATTTTGAAAGTTCAGGGATGAAGTTACCAGAAGCTGTGGAGCTTCACTGTTTCAAAAACAAAAGGAGGGAAATTAAAGGGAATGAAATAAGAAAATAGAAAACAGGAAATTTAAGTTCATGTTGATAAAAAAATGCTTTTCAAAAATGTGCGTTTGACTTTTGTAGGCCTCTCTGGGTTCATAAAAACCTCTATATAAATAAAAAGCATAATTATTATTATTTAATTCAGTGGATGCCTAAAATGCAGCAGCGCTCTCATGTGGCAGAACAAGTGCACCTGCTGGAGGAGATGCAGAGAAAACACAAAAATGAAGATTAAATACAGACTTGATACATAAATCTATAAATGATAAAATAAAAAATAAAGATACATTTTTCATGAAAGTGAGCTTAGCACAACGCAGCACACATTACATTTTAGAACTGATCAGAGAGCAGAGAGGGTTTGGGATAATTTATTTATTCCTTTCATGTATTTTGCTGACCAACAGGACAAGGTCTCCTCCTGAATTTGGTATTGGAGATTCCGGGTGCTGCTCCATGAGCCTGGAACTGCAACAAACAAGGACAGTAAACCCTACAGCCAATGATCATTCGTTATCTACATTCTATTCACAATACTGAAACTCGATAGGGACACTAATGTTGGTACTGTATAGTATTTTCGATAATACAGGGGGAGAAAAAAAAGGAACTTTTAAAATATTAATTGTAAACATTATCTTATTACAGCAAAAAAGCTCTGCTCGCTTCTCATGCTGCAGAAGTGAAAAATATATCTGGAAACAAAAACAAACAACAGAACAACCTCACATTTATTAATAACATTAATAACAGTTTCATCTTAGGTTAAACTTGATTAATCATTTACAAATTCCTGAAGATGTTAAAATCATTACATTTGAAAAGCTGAATGAAATTTTTTTTTAAATGATTAAATTCTAAGATTTGTAGAATCTTTGAACAGCAGGTTCACTTAAATTCAGCATTAGATTAATAATACTGAGAATTCATTAACTAATTCTTTAACAAAGTAATTATTCAAAGTAATTGGGTCTGTCAGGAAGACAGACCATTTATTATTGTGCTATGAATGGCAAAAAAGAACATGTCTTACGTTAAAGACCGCCACGCGAAGACCGTCAAACGTAAAGAAACAACGGATTTGTAAAATAAAACTTCTTTGAAGTGATACTGCAGTACCACAGTAAAGAAGCCCCATTTTACAAATCCCATGCCCGCAGCTGTGACCAATGCCTGGACAGACCCATCAAAATTTCCCCTGGAATTTTGGCTTCTAGTTATGATAGTTGTTTGGTGGTGACGGACTAGTGGACTAAAAACTAGTGGATAATTTTTGATTGAACATTAACATGAAAAGTCCTGAACAAATTCCTGAAGAGGTTCAAATCATAAAATTAGAAAAAAGTTTATTACATTCAACTCTCAGAGATACATCTAGTTGCAGAGTCTCTGAGAGCAGGTTCACTTACATTCAGCATTAGACTAATTTACTGAGAATTCTTTATTTATTTTATCTTTAAGTTTTAAAGCATTCAAAATAATTATAATAATTGTTTGGTGGTGATGGACTAGTGGATTAAAACACTCTCTCTATAAATATATCTGAGGATGCATGGGTTCGAATCCAGTCCCCACCACCAAGCAAAGAGGTTAAAATGGCAAAGACTGGCATGGCACTGTGGTAACTCCCAGCAATGCTAGATCATCTGCTGTAAAATCTCGCTTGTGTTTTTTGATGATTCTGGTCACCCCGCCAATAAAACACTTGTCTAAGTTTCAAGATCTTTTGGTTTTAAGTCTGTGCAGGGTTTATGTTGATGGATCATCTTGCAAAAAAAAAAGCACCTGTAATTTTTGATTGAACATCAACATGAAAAGTCCTGAACAAATTCCTGAAGAGGTTCAAATCATAAAATTTGAAAAAAGTTTATTACATTCATCTCTCAGAGATAAAGCTACTTGCAGAGTCTCTGAGCAGCAGGTTCACTTACATTAAGCATTAGACTCATTTACTGAGAATTCTTTAACTTTTTATTCAACATTTAAAGAATTCAAAACAATCACTTAAATTGTTTGGTGGTGACGGACTAGTGGATTAAAACACTCTCTCTATAAATATATCTGAGGATGCATGGGTTCAAATCCGGTCCCCACCACCAAACAAAGAGGTTAAAACAGCAAAGACTGGCATGGCACTGTGGTAACTCCCAGCAATGCTAGATCATCTCCTGTAAAATCTCACTTGTGTTTTTTGATGATTCAGATCACACCCCAAATAAAACGCTTGTCTAAGTTAAAAGATTTTTTGGTTTTAAGTCTGTGCAGGGTTTATGTAGATGGATCACCTTGCTAAAAAAAAACACCTGTAATTTTTGATTGAACATTAACATGAAAAGTCCTGAACAAATTCCTGAAGAGGTTCAAATCATAAAATTAGAAAAAAGTTTATTACAATCAACTCTCAGAGATAAATCTACTTGCAGAGTCTCTGAGAGCAGGTTCACTTACATTCAGCATTAGACTAATTTACTGAGAATTCTTTATTTATTTTATCTTTAAGTTTTAAAGCATTCAAAATAATTATAATAATTGTTTGGTGGTGATGGGCTAGTGGATTAAAACACTCTCTCTATAAATATATCTGAGGATGCATGGGTTCGAATCCAGTCCCCACCACCAAGCAAAGAGGTTAAAACGGCAAAGACTGGCATGGCACTCTGGTAACTCCCAGCAATGCTAGATCATCTGCTGTAAAATCTCGCTTGTGTTTTTTGATGATTCTGGTCACCCCGCCAATAAAACACTTGTCTAAGTTACAAGATCTTTTGGTTTTAAGTCTGTGCAGGGTTTATGTTGATGGATCATCTTGCAAAAAAAAAAGCACCTGTAATTTTTGATTGAACATCAACATGAAAAGTCCTGAACAAATTCCTGAAGAGGTTCAAATCATAAAATTTGAAAAAAGTTTATTACATTCATCTCTCAGAGATAAAGCTACTTGCAGAGTCTCTGAGCAGCAGGTTCACTTACATTAAGCATTAGACTCATTTACTGAGAATTCTTTAACTTTTTATTCAACATGTAAAGAATTCAAAACAATCACTTAAATTGTTTGGTGGTGACGGACTAGTGGATTAAAACACTCTCTCTATAAATATATCTGAGGATGCATGGGTTCAAATCCGGTCCCCACCACCAAACAAAGAGGTTAAAACAGCAAAGACTGGCATGGCACTGTGGTAACTCCCAGCAATGCTAGATCATCTCCTGTAAAATCTCACTTGTGTTTTTTGATGATTCAGATCACACCCCAAATAAAACGCTTGTCTAAGTTAAAAGATTTTTTGGTTTTAAGTCTGTGCAGGGTTTATGTAGATGGATCACCTTGCAAAAAAAAATCACAATAATTTTTGATTGAACATTAACATGAAAAGTCCTGAACAAATTCCTGAAGAGGTTCAAACCATAAAATTTGAAAAAAGTTTATTACATTCAACTCTCAGAGATAAACCTACTTGCAGAGGCTCTGAGAGCAGGTTCACTTACATTCAGCATTAGACTCATTTACTGAGAATTCTTTAACTACTTTTTTAACTTTTAAAGCATTCAAAGTAATTATGATCATTGCTTGGTGATGACGGTCTAGTGGATTAAAACTCTCTCTCTATAAATATATCTGAGGATGCATGGGTTCAAATCTGGTCCCCACCACCAAACAAAGAGGTTAAAACGGCAAAGACTGGCATGGCACTGTGGTAACTCCTGGCAATGCTAGATCATCTCCTGTAAAATCTCGCTTGTGTTTTTTGATGATCCTGGTTACACCGCAAATAAAGCGCTTGTCTAAGTTACAAGATTTTTGGTTTTAAGTCTGTGCAGGGTTTGTGGAGATGGATAATCTTGCAAAAAAAAAAAAAACACCTGTAATTTTTGATTGAACATTAACATGAAAAGTCCTGAACAAATTCCTGAAGAGGTTCAAATCATAAAATTAGAAAAAAGTTTATTACAATCAACTCTCAGAGATAAATCTACTTGCAGAGTCTCTGAGAGCAGGTTCACTTACATTCAGCATTAGACTCAATTACTGAGAATTCTTTATTTATTTCTTTAACTTTTAAAGCATTCAAAATAATTATAATAATTGTTTGGTGGTGATGGGCTAGTGGATTAAAACACTCTCTCTATAAATATATCTGAGGATGCATGGGTTCGAATCCAGTCCCCACCACCAAACAAAGAGGTTAAAACAGCAAAGACTGGCATGGCACTGTGGTAACTCCCAGCAATGCTAGATCATCTCCTGTAAAATCTCACTTGTGTTTTTCAAGGGGAACATAAGACACAGACATCATTCATCATCATCATCATTGGACAGGAGACATGGAGAGTTCAGGTTTGTTCCTGTTCTTGAGATGATTCGAACTTACAAAGTCAGGTGATGAGATTGAAGAAAAGATTGACAAAGATGGATCTCCCTTGACCAAACACAAGTTTCTCCATGTTCACATGTCTTTTTGGTGTGGTCTATGTCTGCTTTGTCGACAATGTGTGATCTGTGTACCCTCTGTCCAGTCTGACCCTGCTCTGTTTTTAAGTTTAAACTGCTGGAAACCAGCGCCGCTCATGGCAGCAGAGCAGACATGAAGGTTAAAAAGAGGTCCTCCTAAAAGCAATCCGATTCCTCAAACAGACTTTTTAAAAACTCCGACACCGCACCCCCTACAGGCCGCCAGTGTGGCTGTAATTTAGAAGTCAGAAGCCAAGGTGGTTAATAGTTCCTCTGAAAACCCTGTGAGTCTGCTGATTCCACCATGCAGTGGAACATGATTCATGGTAGGGTAGAGTTGGTGGTGGAAATTTGTCTAGTGTATAGAGTCTATGAGTGTAATTCCTTTTGCTTGATAAGAAGACATTATGGGTGTGTCGCCTAGTGAGTAAAATACACACCTAAGATTCAGAAGACCAGAAGTGCCAGGTTCAACCCCACTTAACTACCATCGTGTCCCTGAGCAAGACGCTTAACACTGAGTGTCTCCCGGGGGGGACTGTCCCTCTCACTGCTGATTGTGAGGCGCTCTGGATAAGGGCGTCTTGTAAATGCTGTAAATGTAACTGTTTCTCCTGCTGCCTCTAGATGGCGTCATCTGCACATCGGCATGCCTCAAGGACACAGTGGTATTATGAGTGTAGAGAACGGAGGGAAACGGAGGAGATGGATGCTGCGCTACACCTGGTTGTGTCACGTATGAACAGGAAGGGGCTTAAATCATCCAGAATGTCAATCAGGCCTACAGGCTCCTCAACTTTTTGAAATCATAAAGTTCAACTTCTGGATGATAATTTTACCCCAAGCAAAAGTTCTGGGTTTGTAGTTAGTTCCTCCTCTCCAACATAGTGATAACCAGCAAGCATCTCCTTCCTGTTCCTGTTCATTTCTGTGAATCCGCTGAGCCTCGGATTGCTCACGGCGCGCCATTGAATACACATTTGTGGTGTGGACATCGCGAGAGAAAGGGAGCGCTTTAAAAAAAATGGATCCTGGAAGATCTCGGATCCCACAGGTGGAACAGAGGAGATTCGGGTGCCAGGTTATTCTGGGTTCCAGGTTATTCCCTTTAGTGTACGAACGCTGCTGTTTCCCCCCTAAAAGCCGCCGTGAGAACCGTCCGTCCCACAGAACTGCTGTCCATTTAATGAAGTCTTCTGAGCGCCGGCCAACACAGAGGGTGTTTGTCATTGTAGAGGGTGCAGGAGGAAGCAGGAGTGTGTGTGTGTGTGTGTGTGTTTAAGTAACAGCAATGATTCATTGTTATAAGGATGCTGCTTCATTGCAAATGATGAAATGGTTTCGGAATGATTGTTAATTACGAAAACATTATTTAGTGCAGAATGGAGACTCATTTTCCAGGTAGGTACAAAATGTAGTCCTGAATTATAAGTAAACTAAAGCAAAGTGGTCTGAATTGTGGTCAAACCATTTTAAATCCTTAATTACATTTCAACCTGGAATTCCCAACAGGCAACAGGCTATCAACAGCCCCGACATGACGTTGATCTGAAAAGTCACTGAGAAAGAGATCCTGGGTTAAAGAGAGGTTGGACTTCTATAATAAAGTCGCCAACACTTTCTTCAGAATTTTAGATCAGTAGGTACAGTCCTTCTCCACTGTGAAAACACTTTCAAACCTGACATGGGTTCCTGGGTCTGAAAACATCCTGCCGTGTTAAGCGAAAGTCACAGTTAACAAATTTGACAAAACACATAAAAAAAAAAAGAAGTGAAAATAGAATCTACAGAAACCACTTGGCCGAGTCATTAATTTTTCATTGGTCTGGCACGCTTTGGCCAAATGTCCAGGTTGCTCAGTTGCTGAGCCAAGTACTGCCAGCATTCCAATGACAAATATTTGTAAACCATGAGGTTTTCATAATGGCTTGATCAAGAAAAGCATTTTTAGTAGCAACATCATGGGCTGGATAATTCTGTATTGGATGAGAAGGGTCTGGATGGTCATTGCATCAACTGTAAGACCTTCTTGGAGACTGAACCATCAAAGATCAAAGATTCTAAAGAATGAATTGCATTATGAGTGAGAGCATCATGGCTTGGTCTGGCAAATGCTTCAGGCCATTATGGGTTGGTCAGGTTTTCCACCTTCATGAATCAGACCATAAATGCTGCTGAGGGAGTCGTACCATCATAGATATAGGGCTAGCATGGGTTTGCCTTGGAAGATTAACCATGATGGTTTGGGCTGATTTCGAACCACCATCTTTGATCATCTTTGCTTGGGAGCATAGTTTGGGTTTGTTAGTACAATTTGCCTGAGACATGAAAGAAGGAAACTTCTGCTAAAAACCCAAACAGTTGGTGCTTCCTGGAAGAAACCCTACATTCCCTTGCTAATCTAACCTATTGACAAGATTTTTTCAAACCCATTGATCTGATAGTAGAGCCAAAGCGCCGCTGCTGCTTCACTCCACTGTCAATTGATTCTATTATAGGCCCGGAAAACCACCATGTGTTTGATGTAAGAAGAATCTTGTGGAATAACAGATAGGAACAAGTTCTTCTCGTCCAGAGGCGCAGACTATTACAGCCGATTGCCGCCACCCACTCCTTTCTGCTGAAATCAGGCCTGACCCGGACACTTCACAGCTGAGGGCCGCGCAGCAAGGTGCTTTCAGGGTCCAAATTACAGGACCACAGTACTGTTGCAGAGCCTGGAATCGATGGCGAATCTGTTGCCCGTCGCTTGTGTCGCTTGTCCCTGTGGTACCGCTAATGGCGTGTCGTCCATCAATAGTCTCTATGAAGCTATTGATGGCTTTTGTTTCAATAGATCTACTCACCCACTGGCCACTTTACTCGAGACCCACACCCTCATGTCCCCTCTTCCCAACCCTGAAAAGAGATATAAATTCTGCCAGTTCTGTAAGGAATGCTTTTACAAGCACTCGCGCGATTATTAATAACCTGCACTTGAGAGCTGAATCTCCAGTTTTGCGTCCCCCAGGAAGCCCTCCACCCAGATGACTGCTGTTGGCAGGGGTTGGGGTGGGGGCTCCAGATTGGCGGATCCGAGCCAAATCCCGGCCTGGGGCGCTTTCCTGGCGGCCCGGCTCTGATGAGCAGGCACTGTGAAAACACTCGGGCTCGTTTTCTGCTGATCAGAGCCGGACGTTTATGCCGGTGCTGCCGATCGAGCGGGGACGGGCGGGCATGGCCCCCTCTGCCCTCGAGCCGAAATAAACACCGCATGCATTCGCCGTATTAAAAACAACAATAGTATAATGAGAGAGCGCGCACGCCTGAGAATTGTTTATGGGTTAAGGGGAGGTAGTACCGATCGTGGAGAATCGTTAAGCAACAGGTCAGAGGTCAAAGGCCAGCACTGTTCGGATCATTAGGTTCTGCGGCATCAGTACGGATGAAACTGTGGTGTGTCTGTCACGTCACCCAGCGTCGCCGTGTCTGCAGGACAGCAGCAACCTTTTTGTCACGTCTCTGGTGACAAGGTCGTCCTCCGCCGCAGTCAGCAAGTGGTGCCGCTCAGAGTTTCTGGCCCCGGCGGCTCCATAGAACGTTCTGCTCTCACCTTCATGCACCCTGTCGTCACAGGTATCAGCATTGTGCGAGAACCCAAACCACTGAGCATGGGATTTGCGTTCATTGCCGTGACCTTTTCCGTTCGGAATCATGAGCACGTTCTATATTGAGACGATGCTCCTATCAGTGGTGTTGGGTGAGTTAAGACTATCCAGATGCTCCTGGTCATCAGCTGGTCCCAGCTTTTTCTCTGGGTTATGGCTGCAGGTTTGTGGCGCGGTGGGATGAACGGGTCGCTCTGGTGCCTGAAATCCAATTTGGTCGGGCGCGGTCGGGTGTGGGGACTGGCATGGGCTTCGATCGATTGCCTCCCCTGTAGAGATCAGAGCTGAGGACCAGCTATCGATCCCAGGCTCTGCTGCCTTCATCCTCTCAGATGCTGCCGTCTCAGGTTAAGTGACTTTCTCCCCGTCATCAAACGCAGACGGGAGCGGCAACATGACACCTTCACCCACCTCCCAGAACTACTCGCTGTCTCCAGAATCCAAGAGACAACGACCAGCATTCAGCGGTGAGGCACATCGGGCTCTTGGATTCGAGTTAATGTGACTGGTGAGCAGTTTCTGAGATTTGGAGGATTATAAAGGGGAGTATGGCAGACACTGAACATGTTCATTGGTTTGGACGATTTTTTCATAATTTTACACTTTTTGATGAATTCATCTTGCAAAAGTTGTAGGTCCGGAGTTGCACATTTACAGATGAATTGCTGATTTTCAGAGGAATTACATTTACGTTACATCTGCAATCGAAATCGGTCACAAATTGCATGGAACACCATGTGATATTAAAAGTATAAAAGCAGTCCATCTAATCCAAATTTTGTTGTTCCTTGAAATGTGACAATGACAATAAAGATTCATCTCATCTTAACTATAAACAACACACATGCTGATTCACCCGATTTCAACCACCGCGTCGCTTCGATAACCTTTACAAAACGTTGCGTGTTCCTGCGAACGGGAGACTCGTGCGATGCAGTCGATGGGAACTGGTGGGCCTACCCAGGAACAACAACGTGGATCCTGATTTATCCCCGTTCTGGGGTCAACCCACTAACACAGCTCCGGCTGCTGCGTCAGCATCATTAGTGCCCGGCGCTCTCCAGGCGGACTTCCCGAAATACGATGAGACCGAATGGCGCTCGGCCGGCCCTTCTAAACGCCCGAAGGCAACCAGACCTGGAGGGTGAAGCCGCTGACCCCGCGACGCATGCGCTTCCGATCGCTGTTCCGCAGTTTCCCCCTGAGGCCCTGCGTCCTCAATCACATCAGCTCGTTGATCTAATGCCAACTCTCAGCCAATTAAAGCACTTGACCTCTGACCTGTGAGGCAGATTGGCCAGCGTGCAGAGTGCGTGAGAGAGCTGTGGTAACGTGTTACTTCAGTCAATGCACCGGGGGGGGGCTCGGAAGGGCCGAGCGATAAATCACCGCTGTAAAACGACACATGGAGGTTAACGAGGAAAGGAAATCCGGACCCTTTTAACAGTGTGGCCGAGGGACGTGTTACAGGACTGGGGAGAGCAGACCAGTCACACCTTCACCTGAAACAGAATCCTCCTCCTGTGGCCTCCAGTCTATCGGATCACATTTGTGAAGATCCACAGATAGTACAACATCACGGCATCGCCTTACACTCTGCTGGGAGAACGTGAGCATCAGGTTCTGTGCAGGACAGCAGAAGGAGGACGGAACGAACACAGGGATTCTCCGACTTTTAACGCGCAATGGGAAAAACAGAACAGAAGTTGTTGTTTTTTTAAAACGCAAAGACAAAACGTCCCTCTGCTATAAATCAGCGAATCTGAGACAATATAACCGCTGAAGCAGCAAAGCCCGGATCCCCGAACGATAAATCCAAACGGAGAAGCGGGAAGATCTGACCCACCCCGGACGGGTCAGTGTTTGCGTGTGTGTGTGTGTGAGTGTGTGTAACTGGAGAGACGTGTCACGTGGAGCAGCGGAAAGTGTCTCGGATACGCTGCACATTCTGTAGAAGTGTGTGTGTGTGTGTGTGTGTGTGCGCGCGCGCGCGCGCGTGCCATGGAGAGCGCGCGCTAGCTTCGGCACCGTGGACAGCGGCGGCGCGCAGCGCGTCTTCGCTCCTGCAGAACTTCTCCGCTTCTCCAGGAGTTGCGCGGCGGTCGGAGGGACGTTCCGCAGCGAGGGGGGGGGGATGCGGTGAACCTCCCCCTTCTCCGCAGCCGGGAACGATGCCCGCGGCAGCATGTGCAGCAGCCGGAAGATCATCTGGAGTCTGCTGGTGCTGTCGGTGCTGGAGGTCGGGCTGGGGGTCGCCAGCGTCGCGCTGGGGGCGGTGGGCGTCAGCCGGGTCCCGGCCGGCCAGAAGACGCAGCAGGGGGACGCGTCTCCGGTGTGGAGCGGGGTGTGTGTACGTTCCTCTTATATTCCTAAGAAAGTTGACTGCCTTTTCCCAAGATCAATACTTCATTAATCGGTCTCTTAATCACCCTTCAGCACCATTTAATGGCTTTTGCGGTAATTGGCAAATAATTCATTTATCACAACGAATTCGATCAGATTTCATTTTTGCTTGTAAAGCAGAAATAAATTGTCTTCTTCTGTGTATTGTTTTGCAGTGTCTGTGTGTGTACTGATGTGATTTAGTGCAGTGTGTGTGTGTACTCACCATCGTTATTGTGCGACTAAAACACACACCCTTTCACCCCTGATGTGTGAAGATGGAGATGATTTTTCATATGGAGTGAACAACAATTAGATGGTCGGTAGGCTTCCGATTGGATGAACCTGGAGTAGGTGGAGCCCCGAGAGGCTTTCTGGAACTACAAGAGTTGTGTGTACTTGTGTGAGTGTTGTTAACCTGGTCTTCCTGCAGGATGGGCATTGTCCACCCACACTGGACACTCCTGCCTCCTTCGGTCTCATTTTTGTCAGGAGAGCCTGCAAATTTTCAAAAAACGATCTAGATGTGTAGTGTATAGAGCATACAGCAAGCAAAGTGGCATAGATGCACATGATGTAAAGCAGCTGTGAGTTGAAATACACAATTGTTCCATTCAGTGTGTAGCTAACCTGACGTCTGAACATGCCTCGAAGATAAAGTGATCCGGTTTTAATGTGAAAATCGTTGCCACTGAAGCTTTTCAGCCACTAATGAGGACTTTGTCCTGCCGTCTCTCCCAGTTCTTTGTCTGCGGACTCTGCGGGATGCTGTGTGCGAGGAAGAGGAGCGGACCAGTTGTGAGTAAAAGCAGCTTCTATAAATACAGAAGGAAATGTGTGTCACCTCCAGTACATTGGAGTTGGAGTTTTCCTGTACGCATCACAGTAAAATGAAACGAACCCATTACTCTTGAAATTGGAATTTTATTAGACCTGTCAATAGATTTTTTTTTTAATTTAGCTTGATACATGGCTAATTAGTTCAATTTAATAATGAGTAATCTTGATTAATTGCTGAAGTGATCATCTGAGGTGCTTCCCTTCCACTTTTAATGGAATGACGTCAACGCTGAATTGAATTGTTGGTATGTGGTGCTTTCAAAAATGTAAAAAAAATTTTTTTGTAGTTTTCAAGTGCAGAGCCAGTGGCAGCCAATCAAACTTAATCAAATAAAATCCAATTTGGCTGATCAGTTCATTGCAGTTACGCAGCTATGGTGTCTCAAGCCGCAAATAATGACTGGTTGCCGTCCCTGCAGGCCCGTCCACCATTAAAAGTGAAAGTGAAGGGATTGTCATTGTGAGACACTGCAGCACAGCACACGGTGACACAACGAAATGTGTCGGGGAGCAGTGTGTAGGGGCGGTAGATCAAGGGGACCTCAGTGGCACCTTGGCGGTTCGGGATTTGGACACACAACCCTCCAATTACGGGTCCATTTCCTGACCCACTAGGACACTACTGCCTAACCATGACTTTTATTTGAACACCTTACATATTTTTAAATAATCACTATATAATCAATATATATATATATATATATATGTATATATACACACACACACACACCCATATAAGCGGCTTCATTAGATGGCTACTAAGCATGAAAGAAAACCCTAAATACTGGCAGCCCTGCAAATGTTTTCTTGAACTGTAAAATAATGCAATAAAGAGTCATTATGGAATAGGTATGACCACTTTTTACTGGTAGTGTGTAAATAGTTTGATAGTAGTCAGTCTGTGTACTTATGTGTGCGCGTGTGTAATGATGGGTTAAGTAAGCGTGACTCGGTCTCCAGCACCAGGAGATTTAGAGTCTGAGTGAAGCTGATGCCGTTGTTGGTTAAGCAGCTGGAAATGGAGCAGACAGGGGGTGTTAATGGCAAATCAATAGTGAAGTGAAACCTGGCCTGAGCGCTCTCCCTGCCATCATCCCATCACATCGCATCTCTCTCTCTATCCCCCTGTTCATGGCTGTCCCCCTGCCCGTCTCTTCCCATTTGTCAGCCATCCCGTGTCTCCCCGCATTCCTCCATTCTCCCCCGGATGATTGGATTTACTCTGATGGGATCCTGCGTGTGCTCTGTGAAATTCCACCCCAGGTTTTTCGGGTCGATTCAGACTGAAGTGATCAGTGTTGTTTCTTTTGTGTAATGATTGTGGTCGGTTGCATCCCCTGTGTGACGGCGGCTTGACACTTGCCCGTCGGTGGGATTGATGCTGGACCGCCCCTGGCCGTTATTTCGGGATGGCGAGTGGGTGAATTTCAGTGGCCGGCAGGACCAGCGTGACGCAATTTGATGCTTGTGGGTGTTTGGACGAGGTGCTGGTGCCACCTTGTCCGCTTTTTTAATGGTGTGTGCAGTAAATGATGAACCTGGTCCACAGTCACTCCTGCAGAGGACAGTGTTGGTGGAAAACTCAAACCAGCGCTGGACTGACACTCTTAACATCTACACCAGTGGTGTATTCCGAACCGCCAAGGTGCCACTGTGGTCCCCTTGATCAAGGTACCCACACACTGCTCCCCGGGCGCCTGCCATGGCTGCCCACTGCTCACTGAGGCTGACTGTTATGTGCAGAGGACACATTTCATTGTGTCACCGTGTGCTCTGCTGCAGTGTTTCACAACGACAATCACTTCACACAACACCTTGCATGTAAAATAAAAAGCAACAAAACAGTGAGAACAGGAACCTAAACTCATGTGAGAATCCACCAACAGCAACATCAGATCACTTCACTGTCTGGCCCTTAGACTATATGTGCTGTTCTGATGCATGTACCTGTTTTGTGAAGCTGTGTGAATGCATCCTTGCATGCACCCTGTCACCATGACAATACTGTAAATAAGCGTGCGAAAACATGCACCGACCGAAAATATTTTTATGCAATTAGTATTCATGTATTTAAAAATGTATTGCAGCAAATCATGCATTAATTTGGGCAGCCCTATTAATTTGTTTAAAATATATATATATATACACACACACACACACACACACACACACACACACACACACACATATATATATATATATATATATATATATATATATATAAAATCTAGACTTTGCATCTAGAAACATTTGCATTTGATACATATCCATTCTAAACCTATATATATATACACACACACACACACACATATATACATATATATATATACATATACATACACACACACATATACACATATATATACATCTAGAAACATTTGCATTTGATAGATATCCATTCTAAACCTGTCCAACTAATCGATTAATTGAAATAACGCTCAGACTCAATGATTGGCTAAATAGTGACAGTTCTATCACGTAGACATACGTCCATCTATTTCTCAGACAGAAAAGTCTCGCTGAATCTCTCTGAAGAATGTGAATCTCCTCTTCTCTTGCCCCACTCAGATGATTCTGTTCTCTGCCTGCTGCATCTGCGGTCTGATCTCCGGGATCCTGAACTTCCAGTTTGTGCGGGCGCTGGTGCGGCGGCCCGGCTCGCCACGCCCGCTTCACGTGGCGGCCATGTCTCTGGCCTGCCTGGGCATCAGCAGCTGCACCCTGTCCACCTGGCTGACCTGCCGACTGGCCAGCAGTGAGCAGCAGCGCATGTTCCTGGAGCGCGAGCACTCGCTGCACCACTCGCACGAGATGGCCGAGAAGGTGAGTGAGGGGGGCCAGGATAGCTGGACACGGGCTGACCGGTAGTGGACCACGCCCTCAGCGAGAGATGCACAGAACAGTTGCAATTTCATGGGATCGATGGTGTAACTCCTGCATGTGCAGCAGCACATATGGATTAGCTTTAGAGCAGATTAACGAGCTCAGTGTCGTTAGGGATGGTGTGGTGCTGCAGTGCTGCAGCTGGTTCCGTACTCAGCTGCAGGACATTCATCACGGCAGTGGATGTTGGGACAAGGAGTCTGGGCACGGCGCTACGGCTACACTCCTGCAAAATGCAGCCAAATCAGCCGAGCCGGCAGCTTCCTGGCTGCATTTGCTCTTCTCAACCCCGTTCTGGTATTTCTCATGACCTCATGACCCCATGACCCCAACCCAGACTCTTAATAAAACCTCTAAATAGACAGAACTCACACTTTCGCCCAGGCTTAAGATGGAAAGTTGTCTTCCTTGGCGTCTTGGAGCTAGAATTTGATGTATTTTTGCTCAATCTGGCAACACTGCAGCTGCGATGGATGTGAAGGTTCTCAGCAAATCAAACAAGTTTTTTTCCTGTAACAGTCCCTCCATTTACATTGTACAGCATTTATCAGCAGTTACAGGAACAGTCCCCCTGGAGACACTCAGTGTCTTGCTCGGGGACACAATGGTTGTGAGTGAGGGTTGAACCTGGGTTTTTTGGTTCATAGGTGAGTGTGTTACCCACTAGGCTACTAAACCCTCCATGCCTAGAACTTCCTGGTCTTTGATCATTGATGGTGCCTCTGTTCCACCAGGAGGTTCTGGACAACTCCAGTAACGGGATCCCACAGATCTCCTACAGCGGGAGCATATCGCCATGACGACCTGGACCGGCTCACCTGAGAAGCACATTTTATGAGCATGAGAACCTTCTTCCTCCCTCCGTGAAGCCTGTCTGTCTGACCTCATCTCTGCTGACATGTAAACTGAATGCTTTATTTAACTGCACCGCCTAGAACGCCTGGATATGAATGAACTGTATTTTTATATAGAGGCTCGGTATGAAAATAAATAAAATGATGTACTGGACTGAAACGTTCCTCTCTTTATTACATACACACACACACACACACACACACACAGTTATTACGGATTCTGTTGCATGTGAGTCCTGTACAGTGTGAGACCTGTCCATGTAGCAGAAACTCGGAGGCTCTTGCTGACTCGGGCGAAATGTCGACTCATCAGCACGTCGCCTGCAGGCAGGCCTCACCATCTGCACAACACTGAACTCGCACGGCCAAAAGTGGACTCCCACCGTCCACACGACCTTCGCCTCCGTGCAGGGATGTGGAGACGAGGCGTGGTTATAGTCCTGCTGATCTTTGCTGAATCGTCTGCAACCCTTGAGTTGAGTATTTTGGCAGTGGTGGCCTAGCGGTTAAGGAAGCGGCCCCATAATCAGAAGGTTGCCTGTTCGAATCCCGATCCACAAAGGTGCCACTGAGGTGCCACTGAGCAAAGCACCGTCCCGACACACTGCTCCCCGGGCGCCTGTCATGGCTGCCTGCTGCTCACCAAGGGTGATGGTTAAAAGCAGACACATTTCGTCGCGTCATAGTGTGCTGTACTGTGTATCACAATGACAATCACTTCACTTTCACTTCACTTGATCTTGGCCGGTGACGTCCACCAGCTCCGTCTCCAGGCGTCACCAGGTCAGCAGGTGTCATCTCTGGGCTCTCTGTCCAGCTGCAGGAGCCGATTGGCCGGTTTCCGTTGGGAACGTCTGCCCCCTGCTGGATACCGAACTGCATTACATTTAACAAGGACATTTCAGAAATGTATTTCTTTACATGGTTTCTTCTTTATTGTACGATCACCATCATCGTTATTATGGCGGCTCTTGTAGTGACTGGAGATGACAGTCTCATAACCCAATTAGGTCTCAGATTTATTTTCAAATAGAAAAATCTGTAAATGCATAGATTTATAGATTATATATATCAAAGACATCTTATTACACAATAAAGGCAATTGGACTGTTATTTATTTGTTTGATAAAAAAAATTATTTATTTGTTGAATTTACACGTCAGTCATTAAATCTGGTTTTAATTTCGAGCGCCGTTCCTCCTCCCCGCCACACGGGGCAGCTGCGCGGTCCGAGAAACCCGCAGAGACGCGCTTCTTCTCCCCTTCCCTCCGCACCTCGATTCCTGGTCCCCGTCAGCATGGCGAGCCTGCAGGAGAAGTGTCCGGACAACGCGGGGCCCGCCGCTCCGACCCCGACCCCGACCCCGGTCCCGGTCCCGGCCCCGTGCGTCATCCCGGCGTTCGCGGAGGCCTGCGCGCTGCTGGACGCCCCCTACTCGTGCCTGGTGCTGGACGGCCACCGGAGACACGTGGCGCTGCCGCCCGTCTACCTGAGGAAGAAGAAGCGGGGGATCCGGGAGGAGCTGAGCGCCGAGCTGCTCAAGTATTCCGACAGGTGAGTAACTCGCAGGGAAACACGCTTCCGCTCACCTCCCGTCTGTGACCCCTGACCTCCGTCCTCACGCTGGCTTCTGTTGTCGTCGAAAGTCTGAAAAGAGAATGAGTGAGTGAAAGTGAGGTGATTGTCGTTGTGAAACACAGCACGCGTTTACGCGAAACGTGTCCTCTGCTTTTAACCATCACCCTGGGTGAGCAGTGTGCAGCCATGACAGGCGCCGGGGAGCAGTGTGTGGGGACGGTGCTCTGGCGATTCCTATTACGCGGGCCTTGCTTCCATATTCCAGATTTTTCGTAGAGCTTTGCTGGATTTCCTCTTACTCATTAAACAAAAACCTCGACATCTCCACTTTCACAAAGTCGTGTATGTCTGTGAACTTACAGGCACACAGTCTTTCAATTGCTGCAGCCAATCAATTGTGAAAATGTGAAATAATACAGCCGCTTGTCCACTCGCTGCGCGTTTGATTGTATTCAAAGGTGTGGTCGTCTAGGAGGTAAGAAAACAGACTCATAATTGGGAGGATGCGGGTTCGAATCCTGAACCGCCACGGTGCCACTGAGGTCCCCTTGATCAAAGCACCGTCCCCAGACACTGCTCACCCGGGCGCTTGTAATGGCTGCCCACTACTCACCAAGGGTGATGGTTAAAAGCAGAGGACACATTTCGTTTTGTCACTGTTCTGTGTTTCACAATGACACTTCACTTTCACTACTATCTACGGCTTTCACGAGTGTGAAAGTGCATGATTTGTTTACAATTTGACCCCAGTCAAAAGGCACTATATTAATATTTTTTTTAAAATCTTTCCCTGTCTTTCCATTTTAGACTTTTACTTTGAAATGATACATACTGTCAAAAGTGCAGCAAGTGCCTTAAATTTGAGGCAGTGTGTGTGTGTGTGTGTGTGTGTGTGTGTGTGTGTGTGTGTGAGTTCACATACTTGATTTTGTTAAAGTGGAGATTTCTCGGATGTTTGACCTGGGAATATTTCAGATACAGAACTCACTGCTAACTTTGCTGTTTATGATCTACACCCGAACCTGATGGTGCCCATTTTACTCGGGCTGCGCAAACTTTTTTTTGTTTCCTACATTTGCACAGAAATGACATTAATCATGAAAATATGCCTTAGAGAAATTGAAAAGTCATGGAAATTCTTTTGTAAATGTGTGTGAGGACCCTGTTGGTGTTTGATCGCGGCGCCTGTGTGTGTGTTAGTATGAAGGGTGTCCCTCTCGCGTTTGATGACATCAAAGTGGTCGGGCCACACGCAGACATTCTGGACGACCAGGGGTATGTCCACATGAACATCGAGGCCACGTTCGTGGTCTTCAAACCCAAGAGAGGACAGAAACTCAAGGTCTGTATGTGTGTATTTTTGCATGGCTATCAATCTGTTAAATAATTTTTTTATAATCTTGTGTCCTGATTGGTTCTCTCTCATAGGGCGTAGTCAACAAACTGGGCCAGACCCACGTGGGCTGCCTGGTGCACGGCTGCTTTAATGCCTCTGTGCTGAAGCCCGGTTCCCTAAGCGTGGAGGCATGGAGGGATTCAGGGTTAAAGGTCGGGGACGACCTGGAGTTTGAGGTGGCGAACCTGGACGCCGACGCAGCCGGGGTTCTCCTGATCCGGGGCCGTCTGACTAAGTCCAGGTACTGAGATTCTGCTGAATCAGGTTCTTCTAATACAGAAGTATTTAACATTAATACGAGTTCCCCGAGCCTGACTGGTCCTGCAGTGGCCAGAAATGCCGATATGTGTAAAGAGTGCTTTGGTCATTCTACTTCACGTTCACGTTGGAATTTGTCCCCTTATGACATCATAACGGGAAATGTCACCTCCCGTTTCTCATGCTTTGTCTGCCGTCATCTCTCCAGAAAATGTTGACAGGCTGGTTTAGTCGCCAACAATCTGAAAAATCTGTAGAATAACCGTGATTAATCATGATTACAATATTAAACGAAATTATCGGGATTATCATTTTGGCCATAATCGTCCAGCCCTAGTGGTGATGACGTCATTTCTGCGAATGCCCCCTCTACTTCTTTAGGCTGCGCTCCTCCCTGTCCCACCTCTTTCCTCTTCATTACCATTTAAAGCTACAGAAATGGGGAAATCTCATTGTGGGACCAAATTCTGCACCAAGGCTGAAATTCAGAAAGAGACTTCAGATACAGTAAAAAATATATATATTAATGTCATGGGACCTTAAAAACCTAAATATTGTAATAAAAAAGTAGTTTTGCTTCTGAAAATTTAAGGACCACTCATCTAATCCAGCACCTGCTGTTCTGTCTTCAGGATCGAGGAGCTCCTGTCTGCAGCAGAGGCTCCAGAACCAGTAGAACCACAGATAGAAACTGTCGAAGGCGTGAAGAAGCACAAGAAGAAAAAGGACAAAAGGCCGGAAAAGCACGAGCGACAGGAAGAGGAGGAACTGGCCGACTCAGGTCTGGAGGTCAGTCAGATGGACGAGTCGGTTGTCCAGGAGAAAAAGAAGAGGAAAAAGGAGAAGAGGCGGAAGGTGGAGGGCAGCGACTCCAGCGGATACCTCAGCGAAAAGAGCAGCAGGAAGAGGAAGGAGGTGGAGAGGGACGATGTGACCGACAATGCAGAAACACTGAACGTGAAGAAGAAGAAGAAGAAGTGTTAACATCTACCCAGTAAAAGACTTCTGGATGGGACCGTAACCCTGAACGTCCCTTTATTTGTCAGTGTTGTGTAATAAAAGGGTTTTGGCAGCAGGGGGCAGCATGGCATTTTAAACGGAAATGAGGTGGCGCTGCAGGATTTATTAGACTCCAGTCCTGCATCTTCTGTTCCTTCATCAGTGCTATGTTTGCATGGTTCTACCCAACATGTAAAAAAAAAAAAAAAATTGTGAAATATTTTTCCAAATATGTATAGGTTTCCAGGACATACATGTTTCCTCTCAAGAATGTGACTTTTGACAAAGAAAGGGACAGTGACTCTTTAATATATGAAAAATAAAAAAAAAAATCTGAGGTGCATTTGTGAGCTGCTTCATTCTAATATTAGTCTTATTTTTTTGTATGGTGCGTCCTAGAGGACATATTGTAATGGACAGCCTGAACCAAGTCTCTCTCCTGCTCTCTAGTGTTCGTGAGTTGGTGACAGTCAGCACCAACTCACATGTAATTACACATCAATAATCAATGAAATATTCTTTATGAAAGTCTTTGTGTATGTTGTTTAGAGAAGTCCTCAACATTTTTACCTCTAGCTGGGTTTATGTGAGATGCAGAGTGAGGCTAGGACTGGGTTTTGTGTTTGATTCTTAAAAGGATTTATTTCTCATATTAATTAGAGCTGTAATACTCTGGTACTTTTTAGGATCCGGCTCCCTCTGAGTCACTCAGTAAACTGATCCAGGTGCGTGAGTCATTTGATTCAGTATTGCCAAATCGACAGCTGTGAATCAACTGACGTGTTTGAATCGCCTTTTAAAAGAAAGTAAGAGAATGAATCACTTGAACCTGCTTGTTTCAGCGATTCAGATTTGGCATGTCAGCGATTCAGATACAGAAATAATACGTGCAAAATTATCCTTCATCCACCATGTGAAATGTTAAAGATGCAGCGGTAACCGTTGTCACAAATGTGCATGAGCTGTGCTGGCCACGCCCCCTATGCCTGTGACATCACAAGAAAGCCCTGGATGTTCCCTTGACGCTAAGAGTCATATAGGTTGCATCAATGGTGGTGCAGTTCGTGACTGAGGTCTTTGAGGAACCGTGAAGGTAGTCCAGAGCATGAGGGGTTTCCCCCAGTAAATGTCGGCCGCACACTTTGGCATCATGGAGGTGTAGCGTTTCTATTTTTACATGAACAGGAAACGCACGGCGCTGCTCCAGACCTCAGAAATGTTCCTTGACTGCAGACCAAGAACAGCACAGTGGGGAAAACAGACCGCTGGCAGGTGTTCCGTTTGAGGCTCCTGGTTCGACCTGTAAGGAGACGTTCCCACAGCTTCCCAGGCCTCATTGTTCGAAGGCCTCGATGTTCTACCAGCCTCGATATGTTTGAGAAAACGTTCTGTCTGGACTGAGTAACGGATCCACCAGACAAAGTGATCATTCATTCGTGAATAAAAATCCATGAATCGGCTGAAACTTGTGTCCTGAATTCATCTTACCTGATGCATCTCCACGACTAGAAGGATGTGCTGTTCTCAACGCATCTGTAAATGAAGCTATGTCAATGAAGCTAGTGCGTGGTATTTGCCCTCCCTAAATCATGGCCGTCATTGCACCATTAGACTCTTGCTCTAAAAAAGTGAAGTGATTGTCACTTGTGATACACAGCAGCACAGCACATGGTGCACACAGTGAAATGTGTCCTCTGCATTTAACCCATCACCATTGGTGAGCAGTGGGCGCCCGGGAGCAGTGTGTGGGGATGGTGCTTTGCTCAGTGGCACCTTGGCGGATCGGGATTCGAACCGGCAACCTTCTGATTACGGGGCCACTTCAGGTGACCTCGCTGTCATGCTTGCACTGGTGCCCGTAGTGTTCACGTTGAGATTGCACGTTTCGAATGCGTATTTTAACAGTGACGGACGTGCAGGTTTATTCCAGACTTTTATGCTTCTGTGGAAGCAGCACTGCATCCAAGTGGACGGAGGCTGCAATTAAACGTCTGTGAATAGAGGAAGTGACATCACGGTTCTCATGAGGTGACTCTCGACTTGCACCAGAGGAGCGGATAAAAGCACACATTCTTCACGCCAACGCACTCCCCGCCAGGTGCTTACACACGCAGAATTTATTTCTCCACTCGCCACACAAACATTCCAGGCACCACACATCAAGCGCTCGGTTACACGGGCAACGGATCGTCTAAACAAAACAGCCAGCGGGACGTAGGTGGGACGGCGGGAGAAAACCGCGGAGAGGGAAGCGTCCTGCGGGGACAGCGGAGCCGAAGCCAGGGCACACAGGGGGCCGGTGAGGAGAAATCCGAGGGAGGAGGCCTCAGGCCCCGGATTCGCGCGTAGCTCCGCCCGCCGCTCCTCTGCGGGGATGACTGTGCTAATTGGCTCTGGCTCTCCCGCGTATCCTGTGTCAAATTTTCCAGACAGGGCGAGCTTTGAACCAAAAACATGAAAGGACCAGGGATTTATGGGAAATGGGCGTCGCTCCTGACGTGTGCGTCCGACCTGAGAGCACGATGACACACACGCATACCAATTAGTAATTGGGCGGCAGCAGGCCTGCTGCTCAAGGCCTCGAATGCTGGAAAGCCGTTAAAAAACCCCTTAAGTGCTCTAGCAGGCCGACCTGCGTTCTGCCGCTTTCAAACGCCGGCGCGGAGCCGTATCAAAGGCCCCTCCCGCCGCTTACTGACGTCCATGAAATCTCTTTTACGGTTCTTTTCAAAGGCGCTGCTGGGAAATTTATGGAGCCGTTGGCACCTCTGGTTTTCAGCTCATCCGATTCTGGTCTCCTCTGCTCAGGTCCGGGTTCCGAACGGGATCTGGCCCTTCCCAGACTCACCCACGGCCTGCTGGACAAGCGAGCCCCACGCAGGAAGTGCGATTTTAGTGCCGTGGCCCATTCACGAGGGGGCGTGAATGTGCTTTTAGGAGCGCCGCGCGAAAGTGCACCATTTCGGCCCGTAAATCCATGGGATGGGCAGCAGGATCCCTGGACCCCGAGGTGCTGAGCGCAGCACTTCTGGAGCCCAGAGCCCCGCCGGGGCCCGTTTTCCTTGACCGACGGGGGGCGTTGCCTACGCCTTGGCTTGTCTGCTGTCACCTCCAGGTCCCGGCCACCAGGGGCCCCCGAGCGGTTGAGCGAAGGCCCCCGAGTGTAACGTTACCCTGCAGCAGCCCCCGGCTCAGAGCTCGGGAAAATAAACAGGAGACCCGCTGCAGTTTCCCAACGCACTTTTAATGTTCCTGTTCCTGTCTGTTTTAGTGCGGCTCCTCCTCCCCCTGACTCCTGTACGGCGGCCAGCGAGCAGATTAATTGCTCTTTCTAATCTGCGGGAATTCGGCAGCTTTAAACACGTCTAGACGAAGCTTAATTTTGTCAGAGAGGGAAGCGGCAGCGGCGTCCTGCCTAAAAATACTCCTTCATAAAAACGCTGCATGGTAGGTGTTGGAAAAGAAGAGTGTGTCATAAAACCACTAACACACACTTCGTTTCTGACACCTTTTGACAGTGTTCTGCAGAATGTTCAGTCTCAAAAATGAGAATCCGGTGGAAAAAAGGAATTTCTTTTCTTAATTTAATATTTAAAAAAAAAACATGGTATTCGGTATGTTAATGAAGATACTTTTCAGAAGTTTAGCTATTTTGGATCTTTTTTTTTTTATTTGGGCTACTTGATCTGTGACTTTCTTGAGACATCAGCTCACTTCATCTGTAATTATGTGACTATGTAGCATTCTTCAATTCATTTACAGATTTTACAATATTAATCTTTTAGATGCACGAGTATAAACTTTTTGATGACCTGAACAACATTTGATGACCTGAAATAATTATAATTAGTTGTATGGGTGTGTGGATTGTATTGGCATGTATGTAAAAATGTTCAAAGGATGTTCCAGGAATGTTTATAGGCTGAAGCCTCTGTTAAAGGAACTAAAATGTGGCCGTAATTCCTGTTTGCTGAAGATGAAGGGATTCCCGGAGCACCAGGAACGTTGGAAGAAGGTGAGTTCGGCTCCTGCAGATGAACTCGATGATGAACGCTGGGGCCACGGGGTCGTTTGGCCCTTAATTCATTAGAGGTGATTTAGTGAGAGAACAAAAACACCCAGGGGCTTCAGCCCAGAGCTCCTCTCAGCTTACACTCCGCAGGGGAAGACACACACACACACACACACGGTTTCCCTCCCCCTCACACACACACGTTTTCCTTCACACGCACATTCTCTCTACTATGATTGGTGAGAGTCTACAGCTGTAGTCTGCAGCCCGTCAGGGTCAAATAATGTCTTCCACCACCATCCCAACACTGTCCCATCATTCCACACACCGTTCCATCACCAGTCCACCACCATCCCAACACTGTCCCATCATTCCACACACCGTTCCACCACCATCCCAACACTGTCCCATCATTCCACACACCGTTCCATCACCAGTCCACCACCATCCCAACACTGTCCCATCATTCCACACACCGTTCCATCACCATTCCAACACTGTCCCATCATTCCACACATCATTCCACCACCATCCCAACACTGTCCCATCATTCCAAACACCGTTCCACCACCATCCCAACGCTGTCCCATCATTCGACTCACTGTTCCAACACCATCCCGACACTGTCCTATCATTCCACACACCATTCCACCATCATCCCAACACTTTCCCATCATTCCACACATTATTCCAACTCCTTTCCAACAGTCTCTTATCATTTCACACACCATTCCACCACCATCCCAACACTTTCCCATCATTCCACACACTATTCCACCATTATCCCAACAATGTCCCATCATTCGACTCACTGTTCCACGACCATCCCAACACTGTCCAATCATTCCACACACCATTCCACCATCATCCCAACACTTTCCCATCATTCCACACATTATTCCAACTCCTTTCCAACAGTCTCTTATCATTTCACACACCATTCCACCATTATCCCAACAATGTCCCATCATTCAACTCACTGTTCCACGACCATCCCAACACTGTCCTATCATTCCACACATTAATCCACCACCATCCCAACACTGTCCAATCATTCCACACACCATTCCACCATCGTCCCAACACTATCCCATCATTCCACACACCATCCCAACACTGTCCCACCATTCCACACACCATTCCACCACCATCCCAACACTTTCCCATCATTCCACACACTATTCCACCATTATCCCAACAATGTCCCATCATTCGACTCACTGTTCCACAACCATCCCAACACTGTCCTATCATTCCACACATTAATCCGCCACCATCCCAACACTGTCCAATCATTCCACACACCATTCCACCATCGTCCCAACACTATCCCATCATTCCACACACCATCCCAACACTGTCCCACCATTCCACACACCATTCCACCACCATCCCAACACTGTCCCATCATTCCACCACCATTCCAAAACTGTCCCATCATTCCACACATCATTCCACCACCATTCCAACACTGTCCCATCATTCCAAACACCATTCTACCAATGTCCCAACACTGTCCAGGTCCTTCACTGTGTGAGGGTGTGTGTCAAGTGGAGTGTGAATCTCCTCCATCAGCAGCTCCTTATGAGCACCAGACCTCTGGAGAATGATGTTGAAGTGCTAACACCATAGAGATCATGTTTAAATTAAGTAAACAGGCTGGAACACGCGACACTGTCACCCTGCGAGGGGGTGGATTGGCGAGGGGGGATGTGGGTCTCTCACTGTCTAGGTCACAACAACAGATCCAGAACATAAGGTCACTTTTTATCGCTCTTACTGATGGACACATTCAAACTATTCCAAATATTTCTGTGTGGGGATCACATCAACGCTAAAGAGCCGTCATAATGAGCTCTCCAGATTGCGTGTCTGTGTGTGTGTGTGGAGGTGGCTGGTATATCAGTTCTCGCCCTACTCTCATCTTAAGTGACCTGGCATACCTCACCCGCCCCTACACACACACACACACTGTTTGTATTTTAGCAGCGGCCCCCTTTCAATCTTGACCGTGACTAGCCACGGTAATATATATTCACAGAAATGCCAGTCGCCACCCGTAGCATATTGTCTGGTTCTAATTATATAACATTAAAGGTGTCGTTTCTAAGGAACCTGCACCGACCACACAACAACTGCGAATACGGCTTAATTCAAGCATTTCCTTCCTCCCTCATTTCCCATTTGAGTTCATTTCTCCCTCAGGCCCTGGCCCAGGTGCCACATGCACATGGTGGGATTTATTCCTCTTGTTAATTCTGTTTCATTTCTCTGCCGTCGTTCAAATTGCAGCCCAGAGCCGAGTGTATTGAGTGTATTTATGGGTCCTTGCTCGAACCGGGTGCTCTGCGCAGCCAACACCTGTACAGGAAGCAGCGGAGGGGGCCGCGATCGTGTATGCGACCCCCACCCCCCTCCCTGCGACGGCGGGGTTTAACTGGGCCTTCGAAGGCCACGGCCGGGAACACACCTGGTGGAAAGAGATGACCAGGAACGCAGCGTTCCGACAGGTTTCTGTTTAAAGGAGTGTCAGTCTGCGGTATGTACTGAGCCAACGACTGACACCTGACCAAACCAAATCCGCATCCAGACCAACCATGGCTGACCCACCATGGTCACATATCCAACCCTGGACAGCAGAACATCAGAAACATTTTGAAAATTTGCTATAGTGGGTTTTAATTAGAACACTACTGGGTTCTAGATGGCCACAGAGATCGAGGATGAGAAGCGAGGATCACAGAGGGCCAAAGATCTCGTCCGGCTGCTCCTTGCTGTTACGTGGCCGAGTGAGGTTGAGTTCTTTATTCAGTGTGCTCCACGGCGTTCCCATGGCTTCTCCAACCCAAAAACCCGAGCCAGTAGAGACCCTGTTCCTCTTGGAGGCTTCTGGAGGTTCCCATGCGGCAGAGGTTGAGTGGCCGATGATAAATTGCAGCGTGTCCGACCTTCACAATTCATTTGGTCCCGTCAGCAGAGAAGCGCCTGTGGCTTTTGGGGGTTTGTGTTGGCGAATGAGGCAAGAGGGGTGGAGCGACTGAATGGTTTTGGGACAGAGGAGAGGGAGATGGGCGGGGCTTCGGCCCAAAAACAACATTTCCTGCTGCCTGACAGGCTGGCAGCGATGTGGTCGGTGCTGAGTCGGTCGTGAGGCTCGACAGCTGGCCGCTCTCCTGTCTCCCTCTCTCCACTCGAGCTGGAAATATCGCTCCCCTGCCCCCTGTTTATTCCTCCTGTCTTCACAGCCCCCTCCCACCAAAAAAACCCCAACAACCTGAACATCGATTGGCAGAGATACTTGGAACCGCGTTTACGTCACCGCAGCAAGGCCCACTGATGCAAATCAAAACACACGATCCAGAGAAACTGACAATCTGACCGGCAGACGGGAAAAATGACAAATCCCAGCAGCAGCACTATAAAAATTATGATTTGTATGCACTTTTTTTTCTCCCAAAACTGTTTCAGTAGATTAAACTGTAATGATTTCATTTCAGTTTAATAAAATAATCTAAAAAAATCCATATTTGTATATTAAACATAACACATGGTGTGTTCACTAAATCACATTCACATTAGGACGCTGGAATTAATGCACTGATAATCTACATATTGGTGTTGGTAGTGGGCGTGGTCACATTTGTGTACAAGGGGTATTAGGAGTGCAGCAAACGGAGGGAAACAGGAGAAAGGGAGGAGATGGATGCTGCACTACACCTGGGTGTGTCACGTATGGACAGGATAAGGAAGTAGGGTGAGTGAGGGCTGTCACTCATAATTACAAGCTCCTCCCCTTTTTAACTTATATTATAAAAACATCAGTTCATCTTCTGGGTGGCAGAAAAAGAAGTGCTTGGTGGGTAGTTGCAGGTTCTAACTCAACCAAGGCTCCGCCCTCACGAGTACGCTTTTCTCTAAAATGGATTTTCGGTTTCTAAAACTCCTGCGTCCACATGAGAGCGTTATCTGAAATGTTGTTGTCCACATGGAGACGCAAGGAATGTCTCAAACGCTGTTTTAACCCCCCTCCACACCTGTAGGTTGGGCCCGCTCTCCTTCTTTGGCGTTTAGTTCTCCTCCGTGGTGAGGAGAACATGTCGTTGGTCTCCTGCCTTGTCTTTTCATTAGAAATGTGCAGTGTAGGGAAGGTTTCTTGCAGTTGAATGTGTTATTCGCCATTGTTCTGTGTATGACATGTTTGGGGTTATAGGTCAGGTTGGAGGTTTGACTGATACAAAAAAGCGGTTCAGCTATCCACACGGATATGCAGAAAAGAGAAATTCACTCTGGAACCCGATTACAAAAATACCCGTTCTTGGTCCCCTGAATCGCCGGTTTCGAGTTTCAGTTTATTAATAACTCAAGTCTATTTATATTTTATTTATTTATTTGCAGTTTATTTTTAGGCTATTACCCACCCACGTAAACATATTTAAACCCGGCCAGTTTATTTTGAGCTGATGTAATACTTCCTAAACATTAGCTGGGGGGGCCGCTGGGAAGTGGGTTATGGACGTGAGGGCAAACGGACATCTGTTCAGGATTTTCTACCGCTAGTTTTTCCAGGGTCCGCGCTCTGGAACAGGACCCGTTCCGCAGGAACCGCAGGAGTTGTTTATGGAAGAGCAACTAGCTTTCGCGTAGGGGTGTGCAGGTTCTAGAGCAAATGCTACCATCACTCCGTTCTGACGAGGGCCAATGGAAAGGAGCTTCTTTATCATATTCACTGAAATACTATGAGACACACCCACACCAGCTTTCTTCAGACATCATGCTGACTGCTGTGCATTTGGGGGCCTGACTCTGTTCCCATTGGTGGTGGGCGTGGCCTATGTTCTGTCTACAGAATCATTTAACTTTAATCCATTAAACCAAAACTAAACACAGATGATGACAGCACTCCGGTGCTCGAAAGAGAAATAGCTCCACTGCAAGCCAGGGACTGGGGAGGGGGCGGAGCTTTGGACGTGGAGGGGGTGGTACAGGGGTATGATGGGATTCCTTCGTCCTCCTCCTCCCTCTGCTTCTCCCCAGCTGTGCAAACAGACGCAGGGCTTTGTCAGTGAGAGGTGGCCAATAAGGGCGAGTCGTGGAGCACTGCCAGTGACCCACAATTCCCCGGACAGAGCCAGGGCCCGATCCAGCACGAGCACCCGGGGCCTCGGGGCCCGAATCGCAGAGGCCGGAAACACCATGGAGAGAAGAGCCAAGGAGTCAAAAAGAGAGATTTCTATACCCTCTCTCTCCCCCTCTGACAAAACACACAACATGTGTGTGCGTGTGTGTGTGTCAAACCTGTCAAACGGTTTCATCCCACCATATAAAAGAATGATATTAATAAAACCACAGATCTCAAAGAGAGGGGTTCTAGACCCCAGACTAGTCCTCATCTGAGACTACAACCAAGTCACAAAGGGCCCTGGCACCTGGATTCTGTTCCAGAACAGAGGTCCATTTCTACACCAGACGTGCAGTGGGTGATCATCTGCAGGTGGACCCTTAAGTTCTCACCACACTGGACCTCCAATAGGGATTTTAGTCCTGTTTAGGAACCTCTTTAGAGCCCTTATAACCCATAAAAACAGAGCCGCGTATTTATTTATGCCCCGTTCGACGTGATCTCTCTCTCCTCGTCTCTCGAGGGCCCTTAGGAAAATAATTCTTAAGATGTGGCGCGTCTGGAGCACCGTGTTGATGCCGTACGGGACTCGTTTATTTTTCTTCGGCAGAATTGTGGCACGACGCAGCTCTCCGGCGTTGAACAGACACCGCCCCACACTATCCAGGCACGCACGGCGCCGCGGCTGAAGGGCAAAAACATGCCGTGCGAGGGGCGGAGCCAGCGCTGGCTCGCTACGAGTGTTTATTGGCTTTTGGGATTGGCAGGGCCCTGAGTTTAGTCTGATTGGGGCTCCGGTCTGCTGGCTTATGGGTGTTCCGTGGGTGATGTCCAGTAAATCTTTGTGGGTTTTTTGTTTCTGCCGCCAAGTTTCATTTTTTACAAGAATGAACAAGCCACACTGTCACCAGGAGATGAAATCTGTCTCAAAGAAACAGGCACGCTGTGTTCGTGTCACCGGATACTGGTCCGAGATGAAAGTGAAGCGATTGTCATGGTAAAACACTGCAGCACAGCACACGGTGACACAGCGAAATATGTCTTCTGCATTGAACTCATCACCCTTAGTGAGCAGTGGGCAGCCATGACAGGCCCCGGGGAGCAGTGTGTGGAGATGATACCTTAATTCTGGGGACATTAGTGGCACCTTGGCAGTTTGAACCCACAACCATTTGGTTACGAGATAAAACAAGGTTTTAATCTCTCATTATAATTATTCATTATAATCACTGGGTACGATGAGGACATCAATGACGTCTAGGCTGGTTTCAGCCAAACAGGAGGGGTCTTACAAGCACGTACATCAACACACAATCCCAGTTGTGCATCTATCTTTAACAGCAAGACAACAAATGTGATGCACAATGGTGACGATGGTAAACAGGGTGTCTCTTATTCCTCTTACTCTGGTTGCGTTCTACCTAACATTAATCAGATATTAAATTGTATTAATATGACGGATAGTTTGGCTCTGCCTACCCACTCTTATCATCAACAGCATGATCCCTGACTCTCCTTATCATATCAGGCAGTCGAAGAAGAACTCCTGCCTTCTAAATCAGGAGGCACGGTGGAGAAATACATCTGAAAATGCTGTTGCTTTACAATTTATTTAAAACGACTAGAAATGTTTTGGCCAGAAATTGGTCATTTTTGTGATGGCTGTGCTTTTGGATTTTTGTCAATAAGTCATCCTTTTCACGCAATGATCTTCTTCAACACAATAATGCTTGTATTGGTGAAGGGTGTGAGGAAGAGTAATGATGGACATTTAATGCGACTTACTTTACTTTACTTTACTTTATTTGGCAGACGCTTTTATCCAAAGCGACTTACAATGGGAAGACACCAGCAATTCTCGTTCGATTTCTATAGAATATCAAGTATACAAACTAAGAGCCCTGATAAGGCTTAGACTTGTCATTGAAGAACATGCTCGGAGAGTGTTGGGTGCTAGACTAAGAAAAATTATAATGTATTTATACATTTTGTATTTGTTTGTTCAATGTGTATGCATGTGTATGTGTTAAATTTGTCTGTAATATTTTTGGAATAAGAGGGTTTTCACCTTCTTCTTAAAAGTGGTGATAGTCTCGGCTAGTCGTGTGGAGGAGGGCAGGTTGTTCCACCAGCCAGGGACAACAACGGAGAACAGACATGATTGGAATCGGAGACCCCGTGAAGAAGGAATTTTTAGTCTCCTTTCGTTTGCCGATCTGAGAGAGCGTGCAGGAGTATAGCTAGGTAGTAGTGTGTTGATGTAGGAGGGCGCAGTTCCATTTACAGCCCTGTAGGCAGCATCAAGGATTTGAACTCAATGCGAGCAGCTACCGGGAGCCAGTGGAGGGAGGTAAGAAGAGGTGTAACATGGGTGTATTTTGGCTGATTGAAAATGAGACGGGCTGCCATATTTTGGATCATCTGGAGTGGTTTTATGGTGACTGCAGAGGCTCCAGCCAGGAGAGAGTTACAGTAGTCGAGTTTGGAGATGACCATTGCCTGGACGAGGAGCTGCGTAGCCTGTTGTGAGAGAAAAGGCCGAATCTTGCGAATGTTGTAGAGAGTGAACCTGCAGGATCTGGAGATCGCAGCAACATGATGGTTCAAACTCAGTTTGTTATCTATCCAAACCCCAAGGCTTTTTGCAGATGCCGTGGGTGTTAACAATAGCGATCCAATTTGAATTGAAAGGTTTTGCTGAGGAAAATTGTTGCCCGGAAAGATCAGAATCTCGGTTTTGGATAGGTTGAGTTGGAGGTGTCGCTCAGACATCCATGCCGATATGTCTGAGAGGCAGGCCGAAATTTTTGTTGCTATAGTAGCATCTTCTGGTGGGAATGACAGATAGAGCTGGGTGTCATCAGCATAAGAGTGATAGGAGAAGCCATGTGATTGGATGATGTGACCAAGTGAGCGAGTGTATATTGAGAATAGAAGGGCTTACAATCCGTAGTTACAGGGACAGTCCCGACTGGAGACTGTCTTGCTCAGGGACACAATGGTAGAAAGTGGAGTTTGAACCTGGGACTGATACCTCACTAAACTAGTGCTGGTGCCAGGTACCGATTTTGGTGCTTGGCTGGTGCTGAACTTGATAACAACTGAGAACTGGTCCCGTTTACACTAGACCAGAGCTCAGCACAAGCTGCACGTCACAGGCCATGCCCACTAAAGTGTATATTGAGAATAGAAGGACTTACAATCCGTAGTTACAGGGACAGTCCCGACTGGAGACTGTCTTGCTCAGGGACACAATGGTAGAAAGTGGAGTTTGAACCTGGGACTGATACCTCACTAAACTAGTGCTGGTGCCAGGTACCGATTTTGGTGCTTGGCTGGTGCTGAACTTGATAACAACCGAGAACTGGTCCCGTTTACACTAGACCAGAGCTCAGCACAAGCTGCACGTCACAGGCCATGCCCACTAAACAGAAATCCAGCACCAAAGCCATTTTATCGTAATCTTTTGGGCCTCCACCACTGCCACATTTACTTTACCCCCTTTCTTCTTTTCCCTTTTCTTCGATTTTTCAGAGTGGCACTGGTTCCATAATTGGGAACCGGCACAGGAACCAGAGCAGTGGTATTTGTGGTCTTCTGGTTCCATGGTGTCACAGCGTGTGTGGGAAGGAACCCCGGAGCGATTGGACGCAAGGAGGCAGGTAAGTTTCCACTGGTTTAATATGCGAACGGGAGCCGGCGTGAGCCGCAACGGCCCACGGATGTTGACGTTCGCGTTTTAGGCAGGGTTGGGGAAGGGACAGGGCAAGAGGAAAGAGCTGACAGGTGAGGAGACAAAACTGGATATTTCTTAGTTGGTAAGAGGTGATTCTGCCTAGTCGGTGGCAAACTTGAGCAATCAATGACTGAGCAGCTGGCAGTGGCCATCATGCCAATTTATGAGAGTCACGTTGCCTCATCTCCGTGTTGCTCCCGGTCACGTGGATGGAATAACGTGAAACATGGCTGTGATGCCCTCAGTGAGAACAAGGTAGAGACGCAGGTCATTGTTACTCTTAAGGCAGAAATATACTTGATGTTAACTACATAAATACAGCCACGGTCCTTATCCTGCCTTCACTGCATCGGTTTTTGTAAACATACTCAAAAATTAACAGAATGTTTATGGATACGGATGCAATACCTGCGTAAATTTAAGAAATAAAATGAAGCGATTTTCCTTGTGATACTTCTGATTATGGGGCCGCTTCCTTAACCGTTAGGCCACCACTGGCCAATAAATTTGTAGGGGCAGCATTGCAAGACCAGATGACGCACTCAACAGATATAGGTATTCACTCATTTATTTGGTTTGCGGCCTGGACACTGAACCCTGGTGGTAAGGAGTACAAACGACAAATAACAACGCACAGCCCATACGCAACAAAAATAGATTTCTCAATATATTATGTGACAATATATTTTGTGTGTATTCATATATTGTGAATGGTACAAATATATGTTCAGATATTCTATAATAATGTATTTTATATGTAAGTAATATATATATATGAAATAGGATATATGAAAATATATTGCCGTTTTCATTAAACAAATATTGAATAAATACATTGTTATACAATTTAATATATTATTATATAAACCGAAAAATTTTATTATAGTTATTGTAGTATATATAATATATAACTATTAAGTTATTATATATACTACATTAAATTAGATTATATATTGAAAAGGGCATTGCAAGTATTTGGGGAGGTTTCTCAGATATGGAAATATATTTAGCATCGTATAGAATCGTAAGGGAGTACGGACACAAAGTTAGCAGAAAGTTAAGAACGCAACTGTGTAGGGATACGCATACGTAGCTCACAAGTATATTTCTGGCTTAACCAAGGTCCCATGGAGCCGTCACACAACACAGCAGGACAGGTGACTTGCTCAGCGGAGCAGAAGCCCCTCTCTCTCCTTCTCACACACATGTATACACGCCAGAGTATTCATTCTCCTGACACCCTCACTGCCTTCCTGAACTCCCCTCATTTCTCAGGCTCTGATAGGAAGTCTGCCCAAATGTGTGTGTGTGTGTGTGTGTGTGTGTGTGTGTGTGTGTGTGTGTGTGTGTGTGTAAAAGTATGTGTGTGCGTTGGCTACTCTGCCTCTTTCGAGCCTCTGTGTCTGTGTCAGCCATTTGTGGACATTTTACTGGTCCTTCTGGTTTTTACTGGGTCGCTTTTTTCACACGTGGAGCCTTGGTCCTGGCAGACAGTCGTCTCCGTCTCTCAATTACACACACACACACACACACACACACACACACAGAAAAAAAATACAATTTTAATGTTGGAGCCAAAGCCCAGAACACCAACGCAGTCACACAGTTTCAGCACAGGGAGAGTCATCAGTCATAATTGTGTGTGTGTGTGTGTGTGTGTGTGTGTGTGTGTGAGAGAGAGAGAGAGAGGGAGGGAGAAGAAAAGCGATATATTACTCCAGATTTATTGGAGTTTGGGGGGACGCTACTGACCGGGTCTGGAGGAGACCCAGAGCAAGATGCCGCATACAAGACGTCTGTGTTCAGCCGCAGTTCTTCTAACTTCTAACACAGCAGGGACACGACTCGATTCCTGAGCGGCTCCTGCTAATCAACAGAATTTTTACGCATGCCTGTAACAACTTGTATTTCTGTGATTTTTGGAATTGCCGGCCATGGTGGAAGCCGGGGGTCAGTGCGTCCGTTCACACTCCGGCTGTTCTCATGGATATCGCCCATCTCGCCCCGAGACATCGTTTTACGCCACTCGCCGCCACTGTGTTCTTTAGATTATCTCTCCCCGCCGCTGAGTCGAATAATGAGCCATCCTTCAACTTTATCCGTCCATCGTTACAACAAAGCGAGAGGAAATGATCCCCGACCGGGGTGGAGGGGCTGTGGAGAAGAGGGGTGAGGGGGAAACTCGTAGTTCTTATCGGAGGAATGACTCCAACTCCCCCCACGGCAGGAGAGACATTTCACTCTCGTCATGAAGTGGAAGTAGAAACTCTGGGCCCTGTTTTTCTGATCTATATGCTGTTTATATGCTGACCTCTGACCCTCCGAACCACGGGGTCTGGCACAGAAGTTCTTGCACAAAACAATCAGCCAGGTTGAGGAGATTTTCCTCCTACTCCTTGTTTCTTCAAGGGAGTAGCGTTTTTTTATTTTGAAATCGATATTTTTAACCAAAAAAAAGAAAGCACACAGCTCTCAGATTGTAAAATAGTTGTATTTGTTGTAGTGAGGAATGAGGGATAACCTGAAATTGGGGAGTGGAGGCCTGTCACGCTGGTTTGGCAGTGCGAGGCAGGTGATCTGAAATGATGACTGGACATGACGATGAAGAAGGACGTTTACGCACAAGGTCACAAAATACTTGATGAACATGACCGGAGAGACATCCAGGAACAAGTAACATGTAACACTTAATTCTTAACACTTAACAATGACCCGATGGTGAACAGACACAAACAGGGCAGCTTTATACGATCAGACACAGGTGAACACGATCAGGAAACATTACACAGGACGAACATGAAACTCCGGTCTGGAAACTCCTGGACAACATCCCAGACCCGGAGTAACCCCTTCTGGACCGTATCATGACAAGGCCTAGCTGATAAGTAATAGGGCCCATAATCGGCAGGTTGCTGGTTCGAATCCCCAACCGCCATGGAGCAGTGGTCAGCCATGACAGGCGCCCGGGGAACAGTGTGTGAAGATGATGCCACGTGAGTGGCACCTTGGCGGTTCGGGATTCGAACCAGCGACCTTCATATTACGTGTCCGCTTCCTTAACCGATAGGCCATCACTGCCCCTGGTCCCCTTGATCGAAGCACCGTCCCCAGACTGCTCCCTGAGTGCCTGTCATGGCTGCCCAGTGCTCACCAAGGAGGGTGGATTAAAAGCAGAGGACACATTTTGTTGTGTCACCATGTGCTGTGCTGCAGTGTTTCACAATGATGATCACGTCACTTTCACTGAACGCTCCCCAGTGAGGAGAAGAGGGGTTCCACAGACTTGTGTGTCTAGAACACGTGGAACAATTGTTCTGTTTTTGCAGGTCACTACCTGGCGATTGCTCTGCTACCCCAAAGCACTTTGTTTGCACAGCTGATGAAGGACAGTTGGTCCGTAACGTTCGGAGCCGCAGGGAACCCCACGCGCCACTCCCACCTCCTCACTCCTGTGCACGGAGCATCCGAGTAGCGGAACACCGGGATCACAGCGGAGCCCAGATCCAAGACCAACAGTGCAGCTCAGAGGTGCTTTATGACCGTCCAGATGGACGCGTCCAGTGGGAAACGAACAGAACAGGATGCGTCCTGTCCCACGCCCTGACAAAATAAAAGTCCCCGGAACGGAATAAAACAGTTTGACTCACACAGCAAGGAGCCCTCAAACAGTCCTTGGGATTAGATCATGGTTCTAAAAGTCTGACAGGTGGGAGAACAGAACTGAGAATATGTGTGTGTATATGTGTGTATGTGTGTGTGTGTGTGTGTGTGTGTGTGTGCGTGTGTGAGACTCTTTTACTGTTTCTTTGCCATTTCTCTTCCCCCTCTTGTTTTATTTCTTTATTTAAGATCAATATTTACCCAGCAGCCCCCAGGGTTGAGGATTACCTCATATTCTCCCCGTCCAGCTGTGCTTTCTCAGCGTCACCATGGCAACAGCAGGAATGTGCACATCATGTTTATCCTCCTGCAGGAAAGCAGTGAAGTTGACACGGAGACCAGGGTCCCGGGGCTTAAAACACACTCACCTACAAACCTATAATGTGAGTGTGTGTGTGTGTGTGTGTGTGTGCATGCATGCAAGACAGGACTGATGTGCCTGGACTGTAGCAGGTGCTGCAGGAAACGTCCCGATACGTGAAGCATCTCCCCCAGCTGTCACTGATCATTTATTCATGGGAGCTGTTCCAGTGGAAAAACACTTCATTACTATAAAAACACACACACACTTGTCTGAGAAAGGAGAGGTGATAGAGGTCGTGGATTTTCTGTCGTTTCCCCTCTCCGACTCTTCACCCCCGAAACGCTCGGATTTCTGCTTTTCTCCTGACTCCAGTGCCAGGATCCTCCCCTCGTATAAATCAGGACGCACTCGCCGCCGCGACGCACTTCACCCGCAACGCAACCTCCCGCCAAAGGAAGCGCCGCTCCGGGGCCATTCCTCGACGGCTCCTATCAGCGGGGTGGCGTCGGGTTGCGGCCCTTATCCTCGACGCGTCCCCGTTACCTCATCTATCACCGCCGCCAGGGCCTCGTCCCGGCGGACGCTACGGACGCCGGACGCCGACTTCGCCGCAAGGACCACGGCCCGCACATCCACATTCCAGGCACTGCCCTGAAACTGACAGACTGAAGGATTTCAGTGACCTGCGTTTTCCGAGAACTTCCAACTGGACAGGGGTTCCCCCTGGGACTGCTGCCATTATACATTATCCAATGCGAGGGAGGGGCCATACTGGCAGTCAAATTATAGTCACGTCCTCATCTAGGGTAGGGACATGGACAAATGAAAGTTGGAATGATGTAATCTAGCAAGAAGGTGATTAGACAAACAAGACCAGGACCGACACACAGCACACAATACTCAAACGAAACCACGCACTACTACTCTGCTCCGCAACTGCCCCACACCGACTTCCAGGCGCCTCCCCAAACCCCTGTTGTGCCCGGAACACTGGAAATGGACACCTTAAAAAGAAAACAACAGCCAACCACTGCACCGGGGCGGAGCCAGTAATTCAGTGGGCCCGCCCACTCTCGGGGAAAACGGAGTTCCACGCACAATCACCATGTAACGTTATTAAAAAGTCACTCACTTTCCATACAATCTCTCAGTCCCGCTCTTTAGTTTTTTCTTTAGTGAAGTGATTGTCACACGTGATACACAGCAGCACAGCACAGGGTGCACACAGTGAAATGTGTCCTCTGCATTTAACCCATCACCCTCGGTGAGCAGTGGGCACCATGACAGACGCCCGGGGAGCAGCGTGTGGGGGCGGTGCTTTGTTCAGTGGCACCTCAGTGGCACCTTGGCTGGATGGGATTCGAACCGGCAACCTTCTGATTGCGGGGCCGCTTCCTTAACCGCTAGGCCACCACTGCCCCCACTGCTCGGGGTCGTGGCAGTGGGAGCACATCCCCGGGCACTGGGACGCACCGTTCACTCACACCACGGACAGTTCATATTCGCCAGTCCGTCTAGCGTACATGCCTTTGGAGGGAATACCGTGGTCCCCGCCCTCACTTTACACCCCCGGACCCGTGATGGGCAAGCACGAGAGGTCTGAGCACTGAAAGGCCACCGGCCGGAACGCCCCTTTCCATGGGAACGGCCAGTTATTTGCTCTTATTTGCAAAAGAAAGGCAGCTGAAGTATTGAGACTGTTGGGAACGTTATATTTGGTCTTCTGCGTTGTCCCTCTTTAAATAATAGAAGTCCCAGCACTTAGCCCCCATTGCACCGGGATACCGAGCAAACAGGGCACGGTGACCCTTTGTCAAGAGGCTCTCCTCTCCGGAACATCATTAAAGGCCCCAGAGAGCTCGGAGATCACGCGGCAGAAGCTGCTCTGCGCCGGCCAGGGGTGAGATTCCGTCTCCAGAATGGATTTGGCCGACACCGAGACATGAAAAGCGGGCGGAATTAAGTGACTTATTAAACCAGCGGGTTCTGGACGCATGGACCGGTGCCAAGAGGAACTGGATTCTGCGCCTTAACAGGATTTCCGAGCCTGTTGGGATCCACGCGTCGCCTCCCCTCTCTTTCACCACCGTGTCCTGGATATAAATTTCGCCACCGGACCCTCGGTGAGGGCTTCATTACTGGGGCGACCGGCGGTCCGCATGCCGAAGCCCACCACGCCGCAGGCCAGCATGCAAGGAGCCCTGATGGAGCCCGTGCTCTTCGGCTTGGTCGGCGAGGTGGACGTCGTGGAGGTCCACCCCACGCTGCAGCTCTATCCCAGGCCGGGCGCGGGAACGACGCGCGACCCCGCGGGCCAGGCGGCCCGGTCCAGGCGGAAGCGGGTGATCAGCACCGTGCAGAGGCACGCCGCCAACATCCGGGAGCGCAGGCGGATGTTCAGCCTGAACGAGGCGTTCGACGAGCTGCGGAAGCGCGTGCCGACGTTCGCCTACGAGAAGCGGCTGTCGAGGATCGAGACGCTGCGCCTGGCCATCATCTACATCTCCTTCATGGTGGACCTGCTGGAGAAATGACTGTCGTGGCCGGAAATATGGCTCTACATACACAATTATCCGCCATAATAAATATTCAACTAAACTTGTTCCGTTTAGTAATCGTGCATCGTAATGTTGATCTTATTATGTTACGACGGATTTTAAAAAAAGGAACATAGATTTATATATATATACATTTATTAATTTTTATTATTATTATCTTCTCATTTTAGCCTCCAAATGGCTTTAACGGGATTTCATCACAGCCCAGAAGGCAAATGAAGTACTTTAAATGAATGTTAATCTTAATTCGATTTAAGATCAAAATCCGTATTTGAATACAGGTGTGTGTGGCGTGAATCAGGAGCCCGGCCTGCTGTGGGATTACAGGTGTATGTGTGTGTGTGTGTGTGTTCGGGGTCAGGGCGCCCCCCTGCGGTAGTTACGCGGCTTCTGTACCGCGTGTGGAATTGCAGGTAGTGCTGCTGCCGACGTGTAATAATAACAGTAATAAATTGTTATTATTGTTCATTTGCTGCTGTTGTCGTCATTAATATCATTTCAAGTTAAAATTCCAGATAAAACCTTCGGCCGTGACCCGGCCTGGGGTCCGAGCCGTAATCAACTGGATAATGAGGACGGTGTCACGTGACGCCGCGTGACGTCATCTTATTTACCTGTTCGCAGTCATTGCTATCTAGTAACGATTATTCACGATCTTGACGCGACGTCATATTTTATTTACCGCTCTATTAGATTCATGTCCATGCATTGAAATCTATTTTTTTTGGACCCACATACACAACTGTCGCTCTCTCATGCGCGGACTGCCCACATTAAGGGATAAATGCAGAGGACACATTTCACTGTGTCGCCGTGTGCTGTGCTGCAGCGTTTCACAACGACAGTCACTTCACTTTGACTTTTTTTCTTTTAACCGTTCAAAGAAATCCCTTTGCTTTTCCATGGAATAAAAGGGCAGAAAAAGGAATGATAAATATTCACTGAGGGAGTCTGAAAGGAGGATGTGGGTGGTAGCAGCCTAGCGGGTAACACACTCGCCTATGAATCAGGAGACCCGGGTTCAAATCCCACTTACTACCATTGTGTCCCTGAGCAAGACACGTATCCCTAACTGTCTCCAGGGGGGGACTGTCCCTGTAACTACTGATTATAAGTCGCTCTGGATAAGGGCGTCTGGTAAACGCTGTAAATGTAATCGCCATGTGCTGATGCGCTAGATATTGCGTAGTGTGAAATAATCTGGACAAATTTTATTTAATCTGGACATTTTTTTTAAACACTGTTAAAGAAAAGTTGGGGAAATGTGTGTTCTGGAAGTCCAGGCTAAGTGTCGTGGACATTTGTAAGTGCACGCGCGCATCTCTTGTCATTCTTCCTCCGCCTTTGAGTAACGGGACCCGTCCCTCCCACGTCACGCCCCGCGCGCCGCGGACTATAAGAAGCCGCAGGCTGCGCGGCTCCTCCGTGGCGGACGCTGCGGAGTCCATGTTCGCGGAGGACGCGATGCGGGAGGACGAGGAGGAGTGCAGCTCGCCGGGCTCGCCGGCGGACGGCAGCGGCAGCGGCAGCGGCGCGGAGGAGGCGGAGCGGCGGCCCCGGCGCGGCGGCGGCGGCGGCCGCCGGAGGAGGAGGAGGAGGAAGCGGGGCGCCGCGGCGCGGGAGGACGGACGGCGGCGCGAGTCCCGGCTCCAAGCGCGGGTGCCGGCGGGCGAGCGCGAGCCCGACGCCGCCGCCGCCGCCGCCGTCGTCGCAGCCGCCGCCGTCGCACGAGGAGCTGCACGCGCAGCGCGCCATGGCCAACGTGCGCGAGCGCCAGCGCACGCAGTCGCTGAACGAGGCGTTCGCGTCGCTGCGCAAGATCATCCCGACGCTGCCGTCCGACAAGCTGAGCAAGATCCAGACGCTGAAGCTCGCCGCGCGCTACATCGACTTCCTGTGCCACGTGCTGCAGAGCGACGAGCTGGACTCGCGCGCGGCCAGCTGCAGCTACGCGGCGCACGAGCGCCTGAGCTACGCCTTCTCGGTGTGGCGGATGGAGGGGGCGTGGTCCATGTCCGCGTCCCACTGAGCCGTCGGCTCGAACCGCGCTCCTGTCCTCGGCTGGGACCGTGGCGGGAATCCAGTCGGACCTGCGGACCGGGGGACTCCAGATTTCATATTTATATATCTATCTATATATATTTTTTTTTTTTTGCAAAAGACTGCGTTCACAGAGACTCCACAAATGAGACTTTTTTTTTACATTTTCATGGTCCTTCCTACATTTATTTATTTATTGACTGCGGAATAGATCTGGTGTCTACGTGCATTTTATATAGACCATGCTGTAAATATTTGTAAATGACCTGCAATAAAAACGATGATGAATTTTAAACCTGTAGACCTGAGTTTGGCTGCAGAACGTCCGGGTTCTGGGTTCCTCGGGGATTTTTTATTTTGTATTTTTCTGGTTCGGTCATCTTGGAAACGTCTCGTGTGACGTTTTTTTTTTATCATTTCGCTGTGCTAATGTTTTTTTTTAAGAGACGTATAACAATCTGCGGAACGATTTTTTCTTTTTATTTTTTTGGAAGTACGGGGGTCTGGTAAAACGTTTGGGAATCAAAAGCGCGGATCCATCCGAGGAAGGCGCGCGCGGAATTCCCAGATGGCAGCGACGGGGCGCGCGCGTTCTCCGGGGGTCAACGGGAGGCGCACAGGGGTCAAAGTGCGCCGCAGGTTTTCTGCAAAAGATACCCCCAATTTTCCCCACTCGTTTCTTGAAAGAAAGATATAAATAAAATTTAAAAATTAAATTTCGTTCTCATGCATTTCAATTCTATTCAATTCTGTTCTATTCCGGCCTTTTTTATTCGCTGCATCGAATGATCAACGAAACCAACACTTTAAAAACGCTTTTTACATTTTGTGAAAAGGCAAAAGTGTCTGGAAGAATTTGAATCGAATTTACAGCTACTTTTGCGTTTATTTTGAATTGAACAAAGTCTGTTTTGGAGCGAATCGAATCGGGGGCTCTCTGGCCTCTGGACGAAGCCCATTTTTTCCAGATGTTCTCAGTATTTTTCGCGAGAGTCACGTGAAGCGGACAGATGTGGAGAGTCGTCCTCGGGACGCGCAGGGACAGAGACGCGCGGAGCGCGGCTGGGAGCGACTGCCCGGATTTATGTCCCGGTTCTGGAACTTTTCGGGACGAGGAGAAGCGGAGTGGCGCCGGAAAGAAAGGTGGAACGACACGAAACGGAATGAAATTAAATGAAATTAAATGCATGCGAATGTGAATGTGCGGGGTGTCGAGCTCGGACTTGGTCTTGGCGATGGTGGTGTATGGTGTGTGTGTGTGTGTGTGTGTGTGTGTGTGTGTGTGTGTGTGTGTGGACAGGCTTTAGGCCTGTGGGCCTTCACCCTCCCTGCGGAAATATTTCGGATTTTGTTCTGGTGTGACGAAGCGGCCGAATGGCGAGTTTTCAAGCCTTTAAATCTGGAATACACACACACACACACACACACACACACATACACACACACACACACTCGCACAATAATCCAAATTCAAACACACAAAAACTTTTTAACGAATCTGGATTAAGTCAGAAAATAATAAGAATAAAAGCGACAACAGTAAAAAAAGTGATGATAATAATAATGCAATGTAATGTAATAAAGAAAATACTGTTATAGACCTAATGACAAAAACAGTGACAATATTTAGAATAATACCAATTAAAATAATCAAATGAAGGAAAGTATTATAAAAATAAAAAAATAAAAAAATTCCATGACGTTTATTCATCGAGTTTGAGGTATTAACACCCCGGAGTATTTTAATTAATGTGCGGTACGAAATAAATAAATCAATAAAATTTCAAAGCAGCGGCAACCGAATTCAGCGCCAGAAACAACCCAGGAAAGACGCGACGTGACGTCACACGTACCTTCAGTCACGTCAAAATGTACAGAAAAAAATATATAGGTCGCGTTTAAACGACGTGATTAAAAAAAAAAAGCACAAGCTGCAGAAAAAGCAGCTAAACGCCATACAGGATATAAAAGGGAGATATTCTTGCGCTGTTAAGAATATGAATATTAATTTTCGCGTCACGTGACGACAGAGCTGAAGCTCCTGCTGTCCTTGTGTGCGTGTTTACGTCGGTGGTATTGCTATTCTACGATGAAAGGATGTAGGAGGCAGAGAACCAGGTTCCTCTAAAGTTCGATTTTTTTTATGTCAAGTTCACGGTTGTCTGTAAATAAGCAGGCAGATGTTTTGCGGCCTCCCATTTCTCCACCTCTGCTGGATGGAATAGAGGAGAATTGATCGAAGTCCTTCTCTAGTCTGAGTTGTGACCCCTCTGGCCTGCGTCACATGACCACATGGCCATAGCTGAAAGAGGAGAGAGGGGAACTAAATCATCTGGCTCCTCTGGTCGTCCTGAATCCCTCCCAGATGGCGCGGTTCTGCCTGGGTTCTCTGCTCCTCCAGGGAAATTTTCACTTTGACTTTTGCCGGCCACCGTCTTTTCCCCAGAAGTGGCGTTTATTTAAAATGTCCACCACCTCCTGACCTCCACAGAGCATCGGCAGCCAATCCCACGCCTTTCACGACTCTGAATGGTGCTGAGTCAGGACACTCAGGATGCTGTTGCCAACACACACTCAAACATATGAATTTAGAATTGTTCATGTCCATATTTCTGTTATTATCACGGAATAATACCAAATGTGAATTCTCTTATTGGTAAATCAACAGATTTTTTCATAATTCATTTTTTAGCCACACTGAGAGAGTAAAAAAATGGGATAATCGTTAAAAACATAGCTGACAGAACCCGGTCGAGGTCTCACACGCTGCGGCCGGGTTGACGCACAGGAACCCCGGACTGCTGTTGGCTCGTCACGGCACCAGTCCGAGTCTGAAAATAAACAGACGATCAGAAAGCAACGTGAGAGAACACAACGCCACTCCACGCCACCGGCTGATGAAAGGCAGATCTTCCTCCTCCTCCGGCTCCTCCTCCTCCTCATTTATTTTCCTCCCCGAAGGCCTCTGGGGATCCCTGAGCAGCAAACCCCACACTGAATGCCTCACACTCACGTGAAATGGCATGTGCACTGTTGATCGTGCTGTTTGAGTGTGTGTATGTTGGTGGCTGTGGGTGTGTAATACAGCCTTGTGTTAAGTGTATTGTTTGAGTTGTGTGTGTAAAGGAGGTGTCTGCATGTGACACCTCAAAAGTCCAGAAAGCTTTAAGTAGAGGTGTGTATAAATGGTGTATTCAAACATGACACACACACACACACCCCACACAGCCTGTCCTTTTCCTTTTGGCAGAACCTCAGGAAATTATTAGACTGCTGACGCATGCTGGCAAAATGCTGAATCACCCGTCACACTGTTTGTGCAGATATTCAGGCTTCTGGTTTGGTTACCACGACAACAGGACAGTGGCAGGGGTGGCCCAGCGGTTAAGGAAGCGGTTAAGGTAGTCAGAAGGTTGCCGGTTTGAATCCCCAAACCGCCAAGGTGCCACTGAGCAAATCACCGTCCCCACACCGTCCCCTGTCATGGCTGTTCACTAAGGGTGATGGTTAAATGAAGAGGACACATTTCATTGCTGCAGTGTTTCACAATAACAACCACGTCACTTTCACTTCAGGATGTTGGCACCGTCACTCTGACCCTGTCGCTCTTCATACTTGTGTAGTGATGGAGTTCCAATCTCTTCCAATTTACCCCGCCACTCTCGTCCTTCCTCTCTTTTTGGCTTCCCTCTCCCGCAGGTAGTAGTTGCACCAACAGGATGCAGAAACAGTATTCTCACCTGGACACAGATCCCATCCTCAAGTAGGACCTTCCATGAGAACGTCCGATCAGGGCCAGGAGGAGAAACCTTCACTCTTCCAGGTGCTGTTTCATTTAAAAATGACATAGAACTGCACAGATGGCAATATGTCATATATGTAGCCAGAGTATACAAATTAAACATGTTTGATTTGTATGTTTTTCCTGCACACACAAAACCCTAGATACTGCCATATATAATATATATATATATGTCTAATATCAGAATGCACTTTTTTTTTCCTCTCCTGAATCTTTGGTGTTTGACTTGATGCAACAGTAATATATTACCTGGTTAGCATGCTGACCTCAATAAATATCTCCGAATGTTTCTCATTTCTTTGATACCTTTTTACAGAATGCAAACACATTACACTTTTAAATTATTTCTGCTAACGTCGGAATTTTCAGCTCATGCACAATCTTTATTGTCCGCAAAAGTTATTAGTGCACTAGACTGCCAGAAATCCGAAACGACGCTTTTTTGTAAATTCATAGCCTTTGTTTTTCAGCAGGCTTGAAGTCTTTTATTTTATCCTGTTTCCCTCAGATGACCTTTAACCCCATTACCCCCCCTCGTCCTTAAAAAAAAAAAGCGGGAAGCAAATATGGATAGAACACATAATGATTCCTTTCCTGTGCTGTAAAGCTGCAACAGTAAAGGATGGTAATTAGGGTTGCTGTGGCAACGGGCCCTGCATGTCGGCAGCACTGTGAGCGTGCTCAGTCGGGTCTTCAAACAGGAGCCCCGGTGTGGGCGGGGCTTCCGGAGCGTGGTACCTGGTTTGAATTAGAGACACCGCTTCCACTGGAGAGAGAGGGGGCGGAGCTTCATCTCCAATGGTCTGGGATTCATTAGAACCAATTAACTTATCTGTTTCATCTCACGACTGGCCCACAGGGGTGCTGCGGTCCAGACGCACACACAGAATACCTACATACACAGTGAAACACACACGTTGATGTGTACTACACACTCAGTTAGTTGTAGCCAGTTAAACATGCAGAACCACGTCACATGACCCTGCCGTCATGTTTAACCCGCCGCCATGCTGCACTGTAAACATACTTCTGCTATGTGACATGAAAGTCAGATTAGGTGCGTGTGTCGTTATCAGTAAAAACCCCGGATCTGCTCCAGTGCTGGAACACAAAACTTGTTTGGATGGTTAGTCCACCAGCATTTATACCCTCGCACGCCCGCGCCAAGCAATGCCCATAAACTGCGGCGTGGCTGGCGATGAAACGTGCCAAGTCGCCCCCTAAAGACCCTTATCCTGCGAGAGAACCCAGGAAGTGTTTTACTGAGTTTTAACACCCAGGTGTGAAAGATGCCCATAAAAACCGAAGAATGAGAGTCAAAATACACAACATCCATCCAGAACCTTCCGAGGATCTCTGAGGAGCAGCACCAGCTCAATTAAAGGGCACCTCCGGGCTAAAAAAAAATATTTTCTTTGGAAACATAGGAGGATTAAGCTTTTAACTCATGGAATAACTCATGGAATTTGTCAAAACTACTGGGCCTTTTAGAACTGTTCAATTCTCTCCACCCCACATTTTCACGATGGTCACCGTAGTTTGAAAAAGTTATTTTGTTTCCTAAGTTGCTAAGTGATCAAATACATTTTGAATGGCCACCGTTCCAGTTATAAGAACATGACATTAAAATATGAATTAAATTCGAGGAACTTTAAACTGGGTCTTAATGAGTAAGTGGGTAACTAGTTGAGTTCCTGGGTTCTTCAAGAAGAACCGGTGCTGTTGGTGAACCCAAGATTGATCATAACTGCACCATGACAGAGAACATGAACAGGTGTAACACACTTTACACACTCACCTACACACACACACACAAGCAGATCAATAAAACACACATTTAACATTTGATTCAGTTTTAATACAAAAGGTATTAGAGGTTATTAGAAGGCCACGCCCATGACCTGCTGTCCCATCATGCACCTCCACATCGCTTGGTGGACAGAGGGAGACAAAAGGGCCCTTAAGTCTCGGCCCGGCGGCAGCAGCGGGGCGAGAAGGCGGCTGATTGGTTCCAGGTGTGCGCCGGTTCCTGCCGCTGCCCGGGTTCATTTCCTGTCCAAGGGCCCCGAGCATCTCGGCAGCTCAGAGGGGGGTTGTGGGCAAAGGCAACGCGGCGCTCCGCAGGTGTGCAGCCCCGTCTCGGGTTTCCCAATCAAACCGGGCCGCGCCGACGCGGTGCCCAGCACGGGTCACATGTTAATCAGGCACTTCCTGTGACGCACCGTCGCCGACATGCTGATAACGAGTGTCTCGCCCAAATCAATCAACTTCGCTCATCAGAAATGTCCTATAAAACAACCACTTATGTGTGTGTGTGTGTGTGTATGTGTGTGTTGAGCCCCATTTGTCCTGTATAAATATGCATTAATGTGATAAATGTGTGTGTGTGTGTGTGTGTGTGTGTGTGTGTGTGTGTGCTGTTAAGCCTGAATGCCCACCTGAGCAAACAGTACATAGGAAAGATAAGAGCTATGGGGAGAGGAGGAGGAACAGGAGGAACGCCGGGAATGAAGAAGGAGTGTGAGGAGCGGGAGTGACAGGAGGAAGAGGCAGAGACACCAGTAAAAGACAAAAATGGAAAAGACAGAAAGCGCCAAAGATACTTTGTTTTAGTTTAAACAATTAACATGTTGAGGTTTAAAAAAACTACAATAATATCAGCAATTTTAATGCTATTAAAATTATTATAGCAAAATTAGTAGCACTAATGACTTATAATAATAATAATTAATGAGCAAAAAATGAGTTATAGAACAACACAATCGATGAGTTGTCATACAGTGTATCTTGGGGTCGGAGCTAGATGTTGAGACCTGCGGAGGGTGAATCTGAATCCTGGATGTGGAGGCGGATGGGGACTGGGAGATAGAGAGTCTTTCTCCACATTCCCTCTCTGGAAGCACCCATCTCCAATGGAAACACATTCCGGTCATGCCATGTTTGTATTCTTGTTCATGAACCCCACGACAGTGCCAGGCCAGTCTGTGTCCAGCCACAGGCCAGACTAAACAGGACCTGGATCACCATGGTCTGCGACCACGCCCACTGGTCACACTCACGATTGATGGGAGTTTGGACACTCATGCAGAACCCTGCAGAACCTCAGAACTAAAGATTTGTGCAGTACCTGAAAGCCTGGGATGGTCATTCATTTTTATGTTTCAGTTACAACAAACCAGCAAACAAATTGATGAATAAATTAATTAAACAAGAAACAAAACAACTAATTAATGAACAAACAAAGAAGGAATAATGAATGAAAAAAATTGTGAATTTTGGAATTAAGTTTCATGAACGAATGAATGACTATTGGATGAACCAATAAATGACAATGAATAAATGTCCCACAGTGAGCCAAACAATGAATAAATGAACAAATGAGTGACTGTATGATAGGCCAATTAATTCAGGAACAAATGAATGAATGAACAAACAAACGACAGACAAACAACAATAAATAAAGAAATGAAAGTTTACATTTACAGCTTTTATCAGACACCCTTATCAAGAGTGCCTTACAATCAGTAGTGATAGGGACAGTCCCCCTGGAGACACTCACGGTTAAGTGTCTCTCTCAGGTACGTAAGTGGGGTTTGAACCTGGGATTTTTTTTTATCCAGAGTGTTACAGACTAGGTTACTACCACCCATGACTAAACCAGCAAATATATAAATGAAAGTAACATATTCACCCATGAATGAATGAACGATTTTATGAACGAACGAACGAACGAATGGATGGATGATGGAAGCAGCTCTCTCAGTACCCTCAGGCCGTCCATTGCTGCTGAGTTTCTGCCAGGCGTCACAATGGGCGCCTTTGTGCGTGTTGAGTCCTGGACTGCGGCCTTCAGCTTATTGTTCCAGAGCTCCTAGGTGGGTGGACCAGTGGTGGTAATTTTCACTCTTGCCCAGCGTTTTCCAGATTGTTCTGAAGGGGGGGGGTTCCAGTTGAGGACCATCACTCAATCTGTTATCAATTTCAGCCGAACCCGACTCCCCCGCCAGGGAAATGACAGCAGAACCCGTAGGGGTCTTCAGAAGTCGCCCAGCTGGTGACAGCTCCATCAGGGACAGGCCTCTTCTCCACTTTCAGGGATTTTTCTCGGTTTCCGGGGCGGACGGCGACACCACCACAACACAAAGAGCCCAGCGGCCGCCGCAGAATGGCGGGACCCATCGCTTCTCACGTAAAAAAACATGAGAAGAGGGGAGCTCCGCCTCCCCGTCACATGATGGATCCGATTTACTATGAGGAAGACCTGGAAAAATGCAACTGCACTGCATGATTCAGCTTCAGATAAAAAAAAAAAAAGAAATTCATTCCACGTTGTGTGCGTAGAATGAATTTTTTCTTTTTACACACACAAACTGCACAGCGACGTTCTGCTCCCTCTCTGTTCTCAAATTCAGGACAAGGGAGAAGAGGCCAAGAGAAACGTGCTGCTGGAGAACTGCACTTCTGCTCCACTCTTCCACGCCTTCATTTTGTCAGGACACAGCAGCTCCATCATTAGTACGGTCTGTTTCTGCGGCCCGAGGACGAACCCAACAAAAACTCGACTTCTTTTTTTTTTTTTTTTAAAACTCACTTTATATTTAGACTGCGTTTTTTTTTTTTTTTATTCAGTTGCTAACAAGCCAGGGTCCAAACGAAAGCCACATTCCATAAGCTCTTCATGTGCATCTCGGCTCCAGAACTGAAAACAAAAGCCCGTCCGACACCACGCTGGCAGTGGTTCTATATTCAGACTGCACGGAGGGTCTCTGTTTGGAATGATAATTCTCCTGTAAATGTCCTGATTCTCGACATATTTTTATATGATTATAAAGAAAATAAACAGAAGCCACTAATACCTGCTGGACTGAGTATGAAATATGGGAGATACTGATACTGAGACAATATCATAACAGGGAATGGCAGTGACTGTAATACACCCTTCCCTGCACACACACACACACACACACACACACACTCAGTTCTGTGCCGCTGTGGAGGTTTGTGGCCTCATAAAAAAAAAACAGTTCCAGTGCTCTGATTAGAAAGCCCTGTCATTACACACACACACACACACACACACACACCGACACACACACACACTCCAACATCTAGAAGCCGACAGACCTGATTAGCATCTGCCGGCAGAGTTCAAGGCACCTTAATGCATTGGGCAGGTTCAAACCCCACTTTTTACCATTGTGTCCATGAGCAAGACACTGAACCCCGAGTGTCTCCAGGGGGGACTGTCCCTGTAACTACTGTATTTCATTCCGATAGAAGTGGACGTATCACTCTGTGATAAAAATAAATGCAGTAAGATAAGCAGGTTCTCTCAACTGATCCCAACGTCTAGATTTGGGCCCTCAAAGGTCCCCTATTATGAATTTTTCACTTTGTGAGATTATTTAACATTAATACGAGTTCCCCTGGCCTGTCTATGGTCCTGCAGTGAAATGGCAATAGGTGTAAAGAGCGCTTTGGTCATTCTGCTTCGTCGTTCAGAGAACCGCAGCTCAGACGATCAGATTTGGAATTTGTCCCCTTATGTCATCAAAGGTTACCTCCCCTTTCTCATGCTTTTTCTACCCAGAGAATTTTCCACCCCTCCCCTAAAATGTTATCTCCACCGACCATCATGGCTTCTAAATGTGCAAAGCTTTGCAGTTGCTTGATGATTGGATGTAATTTTTTTTTTAGTTCTGTCACATAAGACTGTGAAGAACCAGTGGTTTCATTAAATTTTTTTCTGAAAAGACGCAGACACGACTTCCTGTCAGTGGCAAACATTGCGGTTGGTGAATGGAGTTGATGATGTCACTTCTATGGGCCGCTCACCTCCTCGTCCCGCCTGACTCCTCCTCAATAGTATTTAAAGCTACAGACACCGGAATGGTGCGTCCTGTGGAAATCTCACTGTGGGACTGGATCAAAGTGGCTGTAATTCTGCACCACGGCTGACTTCAGATACAGTAACAGGACATCACTAAGACCTATATAAAAGCAAAAAAAAAAAAATCATAATAGGGGACCTTTAAAGGATCGTCTGACCTGGAGGAAGTGAGGGGTCAAACTTCCCAGACAGCCACTGTGTCCTCTGATCCAGCGGGGCTGAACACCTTGGCCCGCGTCACACCGCCGACCCGCGCTGACCAGCCCCTCAGTATAATTCTGTGTAATCCACCACAGATCTTGACCAAGTAACACCGTTTATAACAGCCTTATCTTGTCACGATCCGAATCCCGGTTACTGGTCCAGAGTGGTCAGAACCGAACTGACTTTACATTCCGGTACCAATATGTCTCAGGTTTCACTTTACACCAGACTGGCCCTTTAAGACCCGGTTTAGCCGCTTTTCAACGTACTCATCTCTCCATCAGAACAGGGAGGGGAACAAAAACCGAGGCGGAGGAGAAACAGGAAGCGGCCGCGGCGAGTCGCAGTAAAAAAGAAAGGAAAAAAAAGGCCTCCTCCCGGCAGGAGGTTGGTCCCGAGACTCGGGTCGCCGAGGCCCATAAAGATTAGTTATATCAGCGCCACACCACGCCGCTGGCCCGCGGCTATTTGCGCTAGATATTGAGTTAAGCCCGGCCCGCCTCGGGCCCGGCGCGGGAGAAAAGTTGCTCTTTTTTTGATGTGGGCCCGGCCAGGAAGGAAAAATAAACAATGCGAAAACGCCGGCCCGTCTGATTCGCCAAGAAGATACGCCGACGACCTGGATTCGGGACGTTATTAAATTACGGCGACTTTCAATAATATTTGTGTGAATTCAAGACCCCCATTTAGTGAGTCATTCTCTGTGTTTACACTCACAGGCCTCTTAAAGGTTAAAAAAGTCTGCAGTGTTCTGTTACTTTCTCGGCAGAACCGGGAGGGGCCCGTGTGCTTGGCTCGCAGTTGCTAGGAGGGCGGAGTGGAGATGAGGGGGAGGTTTTAATCGCCCTCCGGAGTCCCATCCAGCCAGCGGCGTGGCGGCGGCGGCGGCGGCTCGGCGCTCGGGGCCCCGTAGGCCGGGGGGGGGGCACCGGGACAGGACTCTTAAGTCACCGCGTCATAAAGAGAGGAGAGGAGCAGCGAACCCGTCCGGCGGGGGATAAGCCGCCTCCCTTTGAACTCCCCCAGAGGTGAGGGCTGCCGCTGTTTTATCTGCGGCTCTGAAGAGGAGCACTGATCCTGCCAAGAGGCTTAGATAACAGGAGCCCATCACCCCAACACCTCCATCAACCCGCCCTGCTGCAGATGTGGGTCCCCCGCCCTCACAAATTCCTTTCATCCCCTTCCTGCTGCAGCGGGGAATGAGCGGAATGTCGAGAAAAGGCCGGAACGTTCTGTGGAACGGTTCTGGGGCCGGTTCTGCAGCGGCAGGCGCTTGCGTCATGCCGAGGCCTTCGCGCGTTTTACGGCCCTTCAGGACCCGTCCAGCTTGGCCAGAGAAACCGCGGCTAGGACGTTGTGTTTTTCAGTCGGGGTGGTCCTTTTACTCTCGCTGCCAGCGTGCGTAATGGCGCGCGTAAAAAGAAACGCGGGGGATGCGTCAGTGCGTTTTCCACTGCGGGACGCGCACAAGAGACATAGGGCGCAACAAAATGTTCCAAATCCCGGTAAAAAATGTATAAAAACCAAACCATGTGTACATTTAAAAATGAATATCTTGTAAAAAAAAAAAAAAAAAAGTGGGCCGGTTGGTCGTTTTTTTGGACGACCAGAACATTGGCGCGAAATGGCGCCATTCAGGCCAGAAGCACCGCTGCCCACAACCTTTCCACCACCAAATATTTTTAATTTGAATACATGCTTTAATTCTATCAATCAACATAAAATCACTTGAAGCTTTCTGTTCAATGAATAGGGATTTACTTTTTGAAAATGCCCCTTTTCTCATTTTTTCCGATGTGTCATTAAGAAGGATGAGATTATGGTTGACAATTGGGCATAAATGTGATGCCAATTATACCAATCGGTGATAAAACAAAAGTTACAGGATCACTTCTGTTGTTTATATTTCACACGTCCATAAACATTTGCATATCGATTCTGTATTTTAGCCCCCCGTTTTATTTCAAACTCAAATTAAACTCAAATTGGAATTCGAAACCGCTTTACCATCCCAATTGGATAAAAAAAAAAAAAAAGTCACACCTTTTGCGTGGTGCGTGGAATGAGGGTCACGCAGCTCACCTGACTGCCGTGGCTGGTCAGAGAGTCTTACACACACAGAGCACAGAGACTACATGCCACAAAACAATACACACACACACACACACACACACACACACACACACACACACACACAGTGAAGCTAGAAACTGTGTTCGGACTACTTGGCCTCTATGTGAGGCCCAATTAAAATAAATGACAGGAAATGGGTTTTCCTCTGCTGGGGCCACACAATCTCATACACACACACACACTTACACAAAATCACATGGTTCCGTGCACACAAAAATATACATTTTTACAAAGGAATGCTGACATGAATGAACATACACACACACACTCTGTCCCTGTGTGCACAGCTCTGCTATAACAGCTGGCACAGGTTCTGCAGGTGGCCCTGAGGGTCACCCTACGGGTTCTGCCATCCAGGAACCAGGCAAGGGGCACCAGGCAATGAGGAAGGAGTTTTTCCAAGTTTGTTGCGCAGCACTGCACAAGAACTGTCGTCTTGAGCACTGGCCCACTTTCTGTTCCAGACGAGGAGGCTGACAGGAGGGAAGAAACCTAAAACTTTCAGCTGAGCTGCACCTACCCTGCACACACACACACACACACACACACTAACACAAAAAAATACAGTAGAAACAACAAACGCTGTTCTATCTGGCAGCCTGAGACAGTCTTTTCTCACAGTGCAGGCCTCCGTCAGCCGTATTGAGTGTTTTCTCCGACTCTCCGACTCCACACCCTCCCCGTTCATGCCGCAGAGCAGCCCGAGACGCCCAAAGCACACTTCAAAGGGTTAACCTGATCCATGATCCCTGCTAATGCTGCGGGGTTAACCCTGCGCTCCCCGGCGTAACGGTGAGCTGGGAGAGCTGTGGGAAACTCGGCGGCAGGAGAGAGGAGGTCACCGCTGAGATGTGGAGGGGTTTTTATATATATGTCCTGGCAAAAGTACTAACATATATACATATATTTAAATATATATCCACACACACACACACAAATGACAAAAATACAAAAACAAGAGGCTTTCCTGGTTGAAATGTGCCAGTAAAGCTCCCATCTTGTGCATCATTTATTATGACCCAGCTTAATCAAGATCCAGCAGAGACATGATACAAAAAATCCGAGAATTTCCCCCTTTTGCGTAACTAAATCAGGAGTTTTTGATGATGAGACCAGGGGGTCCTTTGCAAAAAGGACATAAATTACAAGCGGTGTAAGATGGTGACATGATGGAAGTGTAATGGCGTCTCCCCAGTGCCCATTGCTTCACATGCGACCCGTTGGAATCCCAGCATTAAGGGGTGCAGGCAAAACCGTAAAATAATAGACCAGACCATGGATTGTATAGTGTCAACAGCTTGTGTTCAGAATGGTTCTCTACTTCCTCAAGAGTCAAGAAATTTGCAGATGGTGAAAAGGTTGTTTGGTTTAAAAAAATTAATTTCAAAAAGACCTTCGGTCCCTGCGTGTAAATTAATAATTTTTTCACCATATTTTAATTTCTAGGATGTGTTAAATGTTTGGACACACCTACTCATTTATGGGTCTTGTGTTTTTTCGTTTTTAACAAAACTGAAGATGCAGGACTATGAAATAAAACGTGAGGTTATGTAATAAACAAAAAGTTGAATATTTGCATCTCTCCAAATCAGGGAGCTTTTGCAGTGATGGCACAATTTCACACCTTAAGTTGGACAATGGGGACAGTTTTCAACAGTTGTGAAGGTTTATACTGTACACTTTCTTATCGTTCACTCATAATAATGAGCATCTCATCAAGCTGATGAAAATAGAGAACAAAGCAGCCGATAAGGTAAAAAGAGGCAACTCTGAAAAAACAGATTCATCAAACATACTTCACTTTCTCCTTAAACGACAAATACTACATGTTTCTTCCAAGGTCTGAGATTTGTTCATGATGTCTTATAGGGTGGTAGTAGCCTAGTGGGTAGGACACTCACTTATAAACCAGAAGAACAAAGTCCCAACTTCCAAATCCCCTAAGCAAGACACTTAACCCTGAGTGTCTCCAGGGGGACTGTCCCTGGAAATACTGACTGTAAGTCACCTTGGATAAGGGTAAGTCTGACAAATGCTGTAAATATAAAATTTAATGGGAATTTTATTGTTGCGCTACCCAGACCTACCAGGCTGTGAAGCTTTTGTCCACCTGCTGGGTTGAGATGATGTCACAGATGGGACCACGGAAATCACACAAAGACATAATAATAATAATAATAATTGGATTGAGATGATGGTCTGATGTCACAGATGGGAAAATGGAAATCACACACAGACAATAATAATAATAATAACCTGTGTATTATAGGTGTGAATAGGACATTAACCAGACACACATACACAATCTTGAGTAAACCACGGACTCTCTGTTGTTCTGCAACACTGAGCTGAAGTTTATTTATAAAAGAAGAAGGAACATCAAGAACCAACAGACAATACGAACACATGGAGAACTGCACTAATACCACCGGAACCACCGCAGTGCCTAAACAAGCATGAGTGTGTGTAAAACTGTGTTTGTGTTAGAGTGTGCTTTCAACACGGGTCTGTAAGGAAGAACCTCATTGCTGAAGAACCAAACCACACAGGTAGAGACAGCAGGGTGACAGACATTCTTCGGAATATGCCCACAGACAGGGCGGGGCTTTAATGCACATGGAGGGTGGGGCTGTAAACCAGGCGTGCGATTGGATGCTGGTGGTCGTCACGCTCAAACACACACATGGGTGCTCACAGGAAACACTTAACAAGTGCATGGATGACACTGATTGGATAACGGAACAACAGCAATTTACAAGTTTCAACGTGAAATGGGCGACAGACAAAGCGGTGCTGGAGATGCGGAGCAGGGCGATGAAGATGATGAACTTTACTGCACATAAGAAGAGAAGAAGAAGAGGAAAGGTCAGAAAAGAAAATGGGTGGAGACATGTTTTCATTCAGTCCTCTGTCATGGCCCCTCCCTCCTCTGCCTCTGACTTCATCTCTGTCAGGAGCCTGCAATTCTCGCCATCCTTCCTCCTCCCTCCCTCCTCCATCTCTGCGTCGGAGTCAGACAGGTGCTCTTCTTTCACCTTGATGCCAGTGAACTGGGTTTCAATGAGGGTGTGGCCTCTGTTCCCTCCACCAGTGCTGCTCAGGCCGTGGTGTCGGATGACTCCACCAGGGGGCAGCACATCTCCCATGGTGGCCTTGTCATCGTCCTCTGTCAGGTGAGTGCTGGGCTGACGCAGGATCTGAAAAGAAAGAAAAAAAAAAAAGTGTCCACATTATTAGAGACTCCGCCCTGTGTGAACAGACCACTGATGAAGATACTGTTCAGTAGCTGGCTGACACATGACTGTTCATTCTAACTTGCAAAGATGATGATTGGCTCATCAGTCTGATGGCCCCAAACCTCTCGATGCTCTAGAGGAAACAAACTGGCAGTAAAAGCGTCAAGTTTTAGAGCCTGGAAGTAAAATATTTCAGTAAAAAAAAACAAAAAAAAAACAGATTTAGGCGGAGTCAAAGCCCAATGGCTCGATGCTAAAGCTCTCAGGAAATGAAACAGAGCTGAGGGGCTCGGGGAGGGTGGGAATGGCGAGAGAGGGATGAAGAAAAATGTCAGACGAGCAGAGCAGGGGTGAAGGTGTTGTGAAAGGTGGGGTGAATGCATGAGGAGGATGGAGGGAATAAGAGACGGAGCGAAAGTGATGTTGCCCAAGAGAGCCGAGATCAAAGCCCAGGAGCCCAGGAGAGGAGAAAGGAACGTGAGACGGAGTGATGGGGGCGGAGACTAAGTAAACATCCTGCTGGGATTTGTCCACTTCCTGTGCACCGGCGGCACCGGCGAGGGGCCTTTAATGGACGCCCTAAAGACCTCAAGGCTCCCATAAAGCACCGTGAGCCGCGGCTCCGCCACCATGGGGTCACACTGCTTCCACAGCGAATGACCACTCAGACTAACCCCAGAGGTCATAGGTTGTTTTCTCTGGAAAGCCTCATTTTTTACAGCTGCTGATTACCCAGAACTTTCCCCAGTGGCTACAGAAACCAGGAGCCTTCACCCCCCTCTTCTTTCTAACCAAACTGTACTGTTATTGGCTGGATTAGCATTAGCATGTGCCACTGGATTTAGCACCTTTCCTAGGTGGGCGGGGCAACCTAAAAAAAGGGCTACAATAAATATGGTTATGGGGCCTAAATAAATAGCACACAGTGCCACTGGAGTATTTACTTCTCAGAACCCTGGTTGACGGGCCTACCTGGAATTAGCATTAGCATTAGCATTTAGTGGCACTCGTGACCTTTGTCTTTAGAGCCATGGAAGGTGGGGTACAGGTGGGGTACACTAGGATTAGATTTGGTACCGCTGGTGTGTTTTTTCCCAGAGCCACAGTAGGTGGGGCTACCTGGCTCATCTTCTTGATGCATCTTCTTCTCAGAACCCTGGTGGATGGACCTACCCAGAATTAGCATTTAGTGCCACTGGTGTCTTTAGTCTTTAGAGCCCTGGATGGTGGGCCTGCCACCATTATCATTTAGCACCAACTGTGGGGCTACCTGGCTCAGGTGGACCTGCTGGTGGAGCTGCTTCTGTTTTTCCACAAAGCTGTGGTGCTGCTGCTGCAGAACCAGGTGGGCTAGAGTGCTGTGGGGCAATGGCGCCGACTGGGTCCGGTTGAGCGGCCGGTGCTGACGCGGCAGCCTGGGCCGTGAAGAGGAGGTGGAGCGATCCTTCAGCACCAGCGGCGACACGGGGAGGGCGGGGACAGCACTGTTACCTGGTGGTGAGAGAGGGGGGCAGTTAGTGTCAGCGGCAGGCAGATGACACTAACAGCCTCTCTTCAGAATAAGACATGGGGCCCACCAGGCGGCAGCATCTTCTGCTGCCTCATGTGATCCTTCATCAGGATGTGCTGCAGCAGTGCCTGCTGACTGTTGTTGACTTTGGTTTCCAAGGAAACAGGCGGCACGGCACCCAGCGACTGGCGCGGCGTCGGCTTTCCAGGCCTCTCCTTCAGCGCAGTGGCGGCCTGCAGCATCAGAGGAGAGAAGGAGGTTTCAACTGATTATTACCTCGTCAGACGATGGTAATAATAACTGGACAACGTGATCGCCATGCTCGATCACGCGCTTTATAAATACGGTCTGTAATTATCCATACTAATTTACTGCGCTCTGATACATGAAGTGATAAAGAGCCTGTTCTGAAACCCAAAACTCCTGGCCTAAAACACTCTCAGGTCAAAGTTCACAGGCCTCTGGGCTGCACATTAATCCACCGCAGGAGAGCCAAGCTGTCAGATATAGAAAGCACAGAGTTATCTAATTGAGTACCACTCAAAGGCTGCTGAAATAGTTAAAATATTTCAATATTTCAATAATTAATTCAAATCATAGAAATATATTATAAAATAAAATAATCAATATATACCTTGTTATCTTAATGTTAACTTATTTATCTGAAACCAGTTTAGTATTTTCAATTAGTATTTTAAGCCTTTTTTGTGTGTATTTTTCAACTCTTATTTTATGGCTTATAACACTTAAATGCTTTCATTTCTATTTAATTTTATTATTATTTTATTGCATTGTTTGGTGTCTATTGAAATCAGCAGGAAAGGTGCAAAATAAATAAAGAAAAATCCATTTTCAAACAGTGAACTCTGTTGAAGTTGTTAAAATTTGTTAGAATTGCACTAAATTGACAGGACTTGTCAGTGCTGGTTTGGCCGTTCATCATCAGTACTGGTCACATGACTCACTCACAGTGGGCGGCGAGGCGGCGGACTGCAGCCCAAGGGTCAGGTTGGGCAGAGAGGGTGAGGAGTAGAGGGTCAGCAGCGCCAGAGAACCCTCCGACTTCAGGAGCCTCGGCTGGAACGATAAGAGAATGAGAAATGAAGATTAGTATAATGCAGTGGTGGCCTAGTGGTTAAGGAAGCGGCCCCGTAATCAGAAGGTAGCCGGTTAGAATCCCGAGCTGCTGAGGTGCCACTGAATAAAGCACCGTCCCCACACACTGCTCCCTGGGCGCCTGTCATGGCTACCCACTGCTCACTAAGGGTGATCAGAACATGAAAGTACTTTGTAAGTCGTTCTGGATAAGGCCAAATGCCTTAAATGTAGCTCTTCAAGAATGAAAAATAGTTGCAGTTTCCTGTCGTTTTAATCTTGTGTAAAGAAACACCAATGTGATCAAGACAGATCCTGTGTGTGTTTATAGCCACATCTAATTAGGCTGAAATTGATCTGAATGCCTGGATGGTGAGCAATGACGCAAAATAGGCAAAAAATAGCCTTGTATTAGATTAATGGATTCAAAACAAGCTGGCTGCAATACTGAGGCTAGACCCCGTCTTAACGAAAAAAAATGTATTTCTGTTGATAGATATGGATATATGGTATATAACTGATACCGTGGCTGTTGTATATATGGCTCTCTACTGTATGTTGTATTGTATTCTAAATCACTGGCCAGAGACAAATTCCTTGAGGGTGCGCTAACATACTTGGCCAATAAGCATAATTGTGATTCTGATCCAGTTCTACACCAGACATGTGCTGCTGGGCCTTTAAGGGGGATTTAGTGCCACATCGGGGTTAGTCTGGCTCTGTGCTACTCTGTTGAGAACAGTGCTTGGCACTGGAGTTCTGCAGAATTTTCAGCTCAGAGGTGTGTATGTGTGTGTGTGTGTGTGTGTGTGTGTGTGACATAACCCACTGTAACGTGACCCTGCCACCGATTTAGAACAGAGGTAACGGTACGGATTTAGCTGCCTGCACTGCAGTCTCCACCCCGCCTAGAGGAGAGCTGCTTGATGTGTGTGTGAGACTTTGATATGATATCATCTTTGTGTGTGTGTGTGTGTGTGTGTGCTCTTATCCTATTGCATATTAAACTGCAGACCCATAATGCACCTGAAAGGTCCTCTGGTGATAAGAAAGCAACAATGGCAGAAAAAAAACACAAAAAATAATAACACCAGTGTGTGTTTGTTTGTTTCCTTGTGTGTGAATTCCAGGACCACATGGGGGGGGTCCGACTGTGACCAACAGCTGTGATAGTAATTATGCTGGAATACACACACACCCGTGCACACACATACATAACACACACACACACACACACTCACAGTCATGCACACACATATGTGCAATGCAAAAACGGTGTTGTGTAGCTGCATAATTTCATTGGAGAGAGAATAAAAGCACAGGAGGTGGAGGAGCGAGAGCCGGGGAGCTGTGCGGCTCTGTGGAGTTGGGGGTTGTGGAGAGGAAATGCCTGGGCAGAACATCACAGAACAGAGACGACCAAACGGCACAGGCTCCTCCTCCCTGCCTCCAATCCTCCAACCCCCACCAGTAGCCAGCCAGCCAAACACACACACACACACACATCACACAGCAGGACTATTCTGTCCCATACCTCAAGATGAATGGCGCTCGGACGGTGTGATGTCACATTTTCTGTGCTGCAGAAGCCAATGGGAGAGCTGGACCCGGACCCCGGTGTGCTGTCATTGGCTGAAGTGTCTGTAATTGGTCAGATCCAAATAACCAATTAGACGCGCAGTGATAATTTTTTTATAACGATAATACAAAAAAAAGTCACTGCAAGCAAGCATTCTACAAAAAACTGTTTGTGTGCGCAACGTTTCTAAAACAGGATTATTTATTTATCGTACACTTGCAAATGTGCCCAAGTCAGCTGTTCTTGAAATAAAAAGTCCTTTTCAGGATGTTCTGCCTTGTTCAGATTTAAGATTTGCTGTGTTATGTGAATGTATTTATATATTTTTGGGCAGAGTGTCGCACCGCTCGGCTCCAGTCCGCGGATCCGGTGTGGCGCGACCAGAACGCTGCCGTCTCGCCTCCTTTGGATCGGGCCGCTCCGACGTTCCGACACCTTCTGCTTCAGCCTGGAGCGCACCTTCAGATTCGGCTCAGAGGCTGCAGAAACACACACACACACACACACACACTTCTATCAGCCAGGACCCAACAATGCTTGGGAAGGTGAGTCTCTAGTTAGGGTCAGCCAATCACAGCACAGCACAGGGGCAGCAGTTGAAATGAACTGACACAGGCACAGGAGTGTATCCCACCCACCCATACACACACACACACACACTTCCAACAACAGCATAGACATCACTTAACACACAGCAGCATGATTACAGGACAGATGCAAACACACACACACAGGCATTAATCTGAAGTGATGAAAGCGAAGTAATCACACACACACACACACACACACAGATGTGGAGGATATTAATCAGCACTGCTGAGATGAACCCCAACCAAACACACTCAAAAGAAAGGCGGAGCTGAAATTGTACATTAGAATCTGTTTTCATCATTAGTGTTCCTCTTTATTCGCAGATTACTGAAGGACGGCCCCCTTTTTCACTGGCTGTCAGTGCGCAGAGCGGGGAACGTTGAACGGACGATGCGAGATCCGTCGATCAGCTTCTGTTCGGGTTTCAGGCCCTTCCCACTCTGGACAAATAAAACCGTTTTGGGGGGTGAGGATACCACATAAATATTGACGCAGCCATTAGCGGGCAGGATTTACACGACTTTAACTCAGAGGGAAAATACGCGGCCGGGCGTGGTGTTTATGTTGAGCGGGGTCATTAAAGGGCCGACTTCCCTACGCAAACACACCTGTACGGTTTTACATATGCCGAGCCAGAGAGTGGCAGGGTTAAAGTTCAACCGGCCCGTGTGACACACACAGTCGGGTGCCAGATCACCTCAATATTAATTAATGAATTAATTTTCTTACGTCGTTAAATTACCCATTCTTTTTTCTTTAATTCGTTTGTTCTATATTACAGTCCTGCACGCCATGGTTTGAAAGAAAATGTGCGTAATGTCATTATAGAACCATCTTGATGTCATAAGCGGTTCTCAAGAACCCGTCCCAGGGCCGCCAGTCAGGAGCCAGTTTATCTGAGCACCAGGATTAGAATAATCCTTCAGATCTGGACAATATATGGCCCTCGTCTCAGAGCTGCATTTTAAACCCCCACCCATGTTCTTATTAATATCAGATGATGATCATCTAAAGACATGCAGCACAATTAATTTGAGAGATTCAAGAGGATTTTAATGTCAAATTATGAAATTGAATTTTTAATAGTGTTAGGGTGCAGAATATGCCATTCCACAGTTTACTCGATTTTGTAAGAAAGGTTGCACATATGGTCACGTTGATACCCATCTCTACACTGACCAGGTGTGAGCGACTTTAATTTGAACATGATGGTACCAACGCTGATGTTTCTCGTGAGTTCCTGTGGCGACGCCATAGTGGACGTCTGGACGAAACCAGCCGAGCTACAGCAGATGGATAAAAAGCAAAAAGGAGAGACGGACCCCCCCCGTCCCCCATGGGTTGGGGGATGCAGTGGTATTCCAGCAGGAACCCGAGACCACAGCCGAAATTCCATAAAAACTCAGGCTGGATGGATACCAGACCTATTTTTAAACTTCCCTTGAAAAGGACCCGGCCTTTTCTCCTTCCACTGCACCTCGGCTGTATTGTGTTTCTCTGTAAATCTGCTGTATTTATGAAGTTATGTGGAAACGTTGCTCTGCTTTGATGTCCATGCCTGCTGCATCTAAGGCTCTTATCAACTGAGAAAGACCAGAAAAGCTCATGTCTTATCGGACAGACACCACGTTTAAAAATCCAAAACATCAGCTGCACATGGCAAGTCGGCCCGGGGCGCAGCGGGGGTCAAAGTTCAACTGACGGCATTAACCAGCTCAGTTTTAGAGCACAGGAGACGCAATGACGCAGCACACAGCCCACAGCAACACCCCTGCTGTGGCCATTTTGGGGACAGGGTGACCCTTCTCCCCCTCCCTGATGAGGGGAAACGGTCTCTGCCCCCTCACTACCCCTTGGCACCCCGTCCCGTTAACCTCTCCTCCTCATAATTGATTGCAAAAGTGGGTATGGGTGCCCCGAGGGTCTGAGGGGATGCAGCGCTGGCATCCTCACCCCTGAAGGTAAACACAGGCTCATTAGAGTTCACCCACGGTCAGCACGTGCCGTGACACGGACAAACTCTGACCTCCGTGATTAAATATTGTCGGGACTCATCTGCAAACATTTAGGCAGAGTCATCACTGTTGTGGGTCATCGGTGATGATAAAAGGGAAAAAAAAAAGTTTTATCTGAATATTTTGGTTCTCTGAATACCCAATTTTTCATAAATTGCCTTTACCTTACAACCTACAAAACCTGACGGCTGATAATCAAGTCAACACCAGTCAGCATGGACTCAAATGCCTTTTTGTTCCCTTGCTGAAATGCAATGTCTCACTCCTATGTGCAACCTTTGACCTTTGACTCACCGGTCTTCCTGAGTGGGAAGTCACCCCTTGTCTCGGGGCTGCTGGGCAGGGGCGATTTGAAAGTAGGGGGGGTCTCCCCTAAGGGCGGAGAGCTCTGCTCCATGGACATGTGCTGGGTGGCCCTGTGTGAGAAAAGGCATCAGGCTGATGCATCTTTCATTTTCAGGTGCAACTCATAAAGCTTTTACATCACACAACAGTCCCTCAGGTACCCATCCTTGGTCCAGTAATTTTTTTGTCGTCTTGGCAGTGACCGCCAGTGTATACTTTCTTTTACGCAATTTCTCCCTGATGAAGTGAACGTGTAACACCATTTAAACATAGAAGCTTCATGAACTGAATGTGAGATTGTTCAAACGAAACGAGGCCAGGCTACCTGCTGCTCTCAGACCTGATTTAAGGCCCCCCGCTAGTTTTTAAGCTTTTAATGCCAGTTCAGCAGGCTAGTCAAGTAAGTAAAGAGAGTAAAACCATCCTGGTTGCTCTCAGGGTTCTTTCTGTTTGTTTTCATTAACAGGTTTAATTGTCTCTCAATACAATTCAATAATTTAGTCTGTAAAATAAGCAAGGGGGCAACCAGAGATTGAAATTAATTACCATTAAAATGTTAGAGAGGGTGTAAGTGAGGCTACATACATGTACCAGATTTTGGACGGATGGGGCAGAGGTTGACCTGGGCTGCCGACGCTTGGGTCTTTGGCCAGTTTACTCAGCAGAAAGTCATGAAGCTTCTGTCTGACCTCAGTACTGGCCGTCGCACCTGAAAAGAAAACCTCTTGTTTGATCTGCCTCACAAAGACCAAAATGCAGTGAGCAAACAGGCTTCATCTGAAATGATGAAATGGCCCCACCCAGTGGACAGATGAGGGTGGTGAGGAGAAAATTAGGTCTTGGTCGGACAAACACCTAAAGCCAGATTTACTCCAACGCTGCTGTGACCTGATTCCCATTTTTTCCAATAGATCAGACTGATCTGATCAGCAGGACTCAACTTCAACAGTCCCACTGACCCCAGAACTGGCAAAAGGCCAGATTTGGACTGATTGGAATGATGGAAAGGTACATGGTGAGACGTATGATGTCTGAGACATCAGCAGTGAGGGGCACACTTCATATGGTAACAATTCTGCAAGGTTATACCACATCATATTTGTTCACAGAGAGACAGCTCTGATTGGTCCTTACTCTCTCTGCTGCGCTCGTTCTTTCGATTTGTGAGGAGCGGCGGCTGCTCATTCATCTGGTGCTCCTGTTCTTCCACATGCTCATGCTCCTCCTGCCCCGGCTCCTCCTCAACCTCCAGCCGGTGCGACTCCGACAAGACCTCCTGCTGCTGCCGTAAAGCCAGCAGAGCCTGAGACAAGAGAGAACAGATGACATAAAAACCACCTCGACAGTCTCCATATGTGGAGATGTTACTGGTTTTAAATGGTCTCAGTATAAATTTGCCAGTTGATCACATGCTCACCATCAATGACACATTCATTTGACCAGTCATGCAAGTGTCCGTCTGGCAGGTGGACTGACCTTGACGTGCTCCTGCAGCTGGGCCTGGTGCTGCCGCAGCAGGTTCTGGTGCTGCTTGTGGAACTCGGAGATCAGCAGCTGTTTCTGGATGTGCTGCTGCCGCTGGATCAGTGCCAGCTCCTTCTGCAGCTGCCACTCCCAGTCGTCTGATTCCCGCTCCCAGCAGCGCATCCCAGACTGCACTGCAGCTCCGCCAGCTGCCGTACTCACACCTACAGATGCACCAACAACACAAACACATCACCAGGAAATTAATTACAAATAACATCCACACATCAAAAACACCAACACACCAACTACAAATAACATCCACGCATCAACAACACACCAACTACAAATAACATCCAGACATCAACAACACACCAACTACAAATAATATCCACATATCAACAACACCAACACATCAACTACAAATAAAATCCACACATCAACAACACCCACACAGCAACTACAAATAACATCAACAACACCAAAGCATAAACTACAAATAAAATCCACACATCGACAATACAGACACATCAACTACAAATAACATCCATCAACAAATTCCCTGAGTGTTTAAATGTCTGATGGCCTGTGGAAAGAAGATATTGCATAGTCTGGCAGGGAGGGCCCGGATGCTTCGGTACCTTCTTCCGGATGGCAGGAGGGTGAAAAGTACATGTGAGTGGAGTGTAGAGTTCTTCACAATGCTGGTGGCTTATCTGATGCAGCGTGTGGTAAATGTCCATTATGGAGGGAAGAGATCTTCACATGATCTTGAAATGATCTTCTCTTCTCAGCTGTCCTCACTATCCACTGCAGGGTCTTGCGGTCCAATGCAGTGCAGTTCCCAAAATCAGACAGTGATGCAGCAAGCCAGAATGCTCTCAATAGCCCCCCTATAGAAGGTGGTGAGGATGGGTGGTGAGAGATGGGCTTTCCTCAGCCTCCGCAGGAAGTAGAAATGCTGCTGGGCTTTCTTGGCTGTTGAGGTGGTGTTGAGAGCCCAGGAGAGGCTCTCCTTTCCACACAAGATCCATTGATGTTCATTGGTCCCTCCGTTCTCTTATGAAGTCAACAATCATCTCTTTAGTTTTATCCACGTTCAGAAACAGATTCTTGACCTTACACCAGTTTGTCATTGCACCTCCTCTCTGTACACTGCCTCATCGTTCTTGCTGTGTTATCGGTGAACTTGATGATGTGGCTTGATGAGTTGTGGGTTAGCAGGGTGAACAGCATTATACTGAGCACACAGCCCTGAGGAGCTCCAGTGCTCCCTGCTGGAGATGCTGTTCCCAATCTGGACAAACTGAGGTCTCCAAGATCCACTTCAAGATCCAGTTGCAGAGGGAGGTGTTCAGGCCCAGGGGGCTCAGCTTCACATCCAGGTGCTGAGGAATGATGGTATTGAATGCTGAACTGAAGTACAGCATTTGTACATATTAGTCCTTATTTCCCAGGAAGGTGAGAGTAAGATGCAGGGTGGTGGCGATGGCATTGTCCGTTTGGACGATTGCAGTTGGTCCAAGGTGGAGGGCAGCAACTTCTTCTTATGTTTCATGACCAGCCTCTCAAAACACTTCATCATGATGGGTGTAAATGCAACGGGATGGTATACATCAACTACAAACCGCACATGAACAATTCCAACACATCAACAACAAACAATAGACACACATCAACAACCTCAATTACAAATAACAACCACACATCAACTACAAATAACAAACACACATCAGCTACACCAGCTACAAATAACAGCAACACATGAACTACAAGCAACAAAAATGTCACAAAAACATCAAAGACAAACATAAAACAACAACCACCAACCTACAACACACACACCAATGCACAACAACACATAGCAGCTCATATAAAAAACATTTAATCAATCCACATTCATGTTTTGCAGACTTTATTTTATTTCTTGTCTATTATGAACATGTTTGGAAAAGTGCTTTATACACACACAAAAAAGATTCCTGTTCATAGGCCCTTTGTGAGGAATGACTAGAGTTGCTAGAGACTAGATGTTATAAGGATATGAAATCAGGCCCTCCTTTGTGCACAGAGCTGAACCTGATCACAAATCCCAGCCCTGTTGTTTTATATCTCCGGTTCCCTCGTTAATCTCAAGCCAAAAATACGAGAGGGTCCCACCCACAGCGCCGAGGACGGCCTGAGAGACTGAACCCTGAACTCCACCAGCGCTCAGGTATTCCTAACATCTACAACGGCACTCTGATTTAGAGGCGTCTAAAGACAGATGCCGTGCGAGGGTCATGCCAGCATCTATTTTAACATGCGTGAAATATCACCGCCTGCGGCGCCGCGTGGCTCCTGGTACACCTGCTGAGAAAAACAAAACGACGAAGCTCCAAAAAAAACCATTTAAATACAACAACAGGGACGCGGACCCATGTCTCTAATAAAGGCAATTTAACACAAGTTTACACACAGGTCACACAAATGAGTAAAGACAAATGAAGATATGCAGACACACACACATCTCTAGAGGGCAGGCATTCCAATTAGCAGGTAAATACACTTGAAGGGGAAAAAAAATGTACATTTACAACACACACACATCCCTGTCTGCTGATTAGATCTCCCTGGGCTGTGTGCTGTAGGCGGAGATTATAAATAACTCTTCCGGCTGCGCATTAGATTCGCTGTTCCCTCAGTCGGAGCGACAGCGGGATAATCTTAGACCCTAAAGCCTTCAGCCAAAAATAACCAGACAGGAATAGCTGTGGCTCAGCAGAGAGCGCAGCGCAATTCTGGCCACGTACACAGGGCCCAAGAGATAAACAGAACCGGGGTTCTGTGGAAGAAAGAGTGGTGGTCAGAGCCCCATCCATCAGAAACCAGCAGAACGTCCGGCCCTCCTTCATCTGCTCCCAGCCGTACTGTACCCACAGTTTTCCCGTGACCTCTGACCCATTCTGGGAAGTGGACAGACTGAGCCAGAAACCCAGATAAGATGTGATAATTAACGATGATCCCTGTTAAATGCACACGGATACAGCAGGGGTGTGTTCCCAGGTACACACACACACACACACACACACACACACACACACTCACCTCCACTTCCTCTGGGTCTCACTGCTAATTGATGCTTAAAGGTTCTATAAACGGAACACAGACTTCTTCTAATCTTAGACTAAACCCTGTCTTAAAGTGCCAGATCTGAGAACAGAACCAGAACAAAGGACCGTTCCTACAGCAGACAGATACTGGAAGGATCAGCTGCAGATGAACACTTCAGTTCTCAAAGCACAAGTAGAATGAAAATAAAGGAAGAGACCGAACACCCCCAACAGAACCAGCATCTCATGCAGCACCACTATTCAGCCCTGCAATCAGTATTGAGTACAGCATCCCATACAGTGTTTAATGTAGAACATTGTTGTGCATAGTACAGAGCGAAATTTAACCTAGTAGAGCACCCTGTATAGATCAGTGCTCAGTATTGTACAGTTCAGTGTAGTATAGCATTTATAATAGTACAGCATTTCAGTTCAGTATTGTACAGTGTTTAGTACAATGTGCAGTTTATAGCATTCTGTGTAATACAGCAATCATATATTACAGTATTCTACAGCAATCAATGCTCAGTATACCTCTCATTATAGAAAAGCATTTGGGACAGTGCTGAGTACAGTATAGTACAGCATTCAGCACAGCATTTGGTATATAGTAAAGAGTTAGATATATGTCCAATGTAGTCCACTGTTCTGTATATTACAGTGTTCATTATAGTCCAGTGTTTAGTATAGTACAGCCTTCAGTATAGTCCACTGTTCAGTATAGTACAACATGGCCAGTGTAGTACAGGATTCAATATAATCAAGTGTTTGGTATAGAACATTATTCAGTATAGTCTCCTGTTCTGTATATTACAGTGTTCATTATATTCCACAATTCAGTATAATTTAGCATTTATTATAGTTAAGCGTTTAGTATAGTACAGCTTTCTCTATATTACAGTGTTTATTATAGCCCACCATTCAGTATAGTCCAGCATTTAATTTAGTCCAGCGTTCAGTATAGTACAGCGTTCAGCATAGTTCACTGTTCTGTATATTACAGTGTTTATTATAGTCCACCATTAAGTATTGTCCAGCATTTAGTTTAATACAGAGTTCAGTATAGGGCACTGTTCTGTATATTACAGTGTTCAGTATAGTCCATTATTCATTATAGTCCTGTGTTTATTATAGTACAGCGTTCAGTATATTCCACCATTCAGTATAGTCTAGCATTTAGCATAGTACAGTGTTCATTATATTCCAAACTTCAGTAGTCCAGCATTTAGTTTAGTCCAACGTTCAGTATAGTACAGTACAGCGTTCAGCATAGTTCACTGATCTGTATATTACAGTGTTTATTATAGTCCACCATTCAGTATAGTCCAGCATTTAGTTTAGTACAGCGTTCAGTATAGTCCACTGTTCTGTATATTACAGGGTTTATTAAGATAAGATGATCCTTTATTTAGTGTTCAGTATATTCCACCATACAGTTTAGTCCAGCATTTAGTTTAGTCCACCATTCAGTATAGTCCACGGTTCAGTAAAGTACAGCATGGCCGGTGTAAGTACAGAAATCCCCAGCAGAGCCAATGACAGAAGCAGGTTAAGAGATAAAATAAGTAGGGAAGACAGGAGCGAAAAATAGACTGATGGTGTTGATTAAGAGGATGAGCACAGTGCCCTACACCGACACACAACACACATACACACACACATAGACCTACCATACATGAATCCAGAGATATTCTCATTCTAAACACACACACACACATCTACACTCATTTATGCCACTCCTGCTTCATTCATGACCGACCAAAACACACCGCAGCCTCAGACCAACTCAGTGACCACCGCCCCAAAACCAAACCACCCTCATCTTAGACCACAGGCAGACGGAGCGACACCCTGTACCTGATCCGTTCAGCTCCCTGGACACACCATCGTCATCCAGGACCTTCTGCCGCCAGTCTGGGCTGATACGCATCTCGCCTTCATAAACAGTCTGTAACATGTTCTACCCCACAGGCAGGTCCTCCTCCCCGTCTCTCTCTCTCTTTCTCTATCTGCCTCGGTCCCTGCAGTCTCTCTCCGCTCTGGTCTTTCTCCACTCTCTCCTCAGCTAACGTCTCTCCCTCTTCTAGCTGCTGTGAATCCCTGCTTCTCCCTCAGCTCGGGGAGCTGCTGCTGACGGGCGGCGCGGCTGTGCGACTCATTAACATGTGAAAGTGCAGCAACCGAGTCTCAGGTGGCAGGAATAGCAGGCCCCGCCCACCGCAGCGCTGCGCAGGACAGAAATAACGCGACCGAAATAGAAACACGAAAACACAGCTGTCCGTCCCCGTGCTCTCCCTCCCTCCCTTTCTCTCTCTCTCTCGGCCGTTCTTATTCGTGCTCCGTTTTTATTCCTCCTCGCGGCTCACATTTCTCATGTCGACTTCCTCCCTTTCTGCAGGGCTCGGGTTTATTCTGGGTTCTCTTGCCCCTGCACTCGGCTCATTCTGTTTTATATCATCTCTAACACACACACACACACACACACACACATCAGCGACGTGGATTCCCACCCAAAACCAGGACCAGGGTTCTGCCCCAGATTACAGAGGAGGGATGCTACATGGGCGTGCGTTTCTGTGCACACACACACACATACACATACACACACAGAAACCCGAAACTGTCAAGAGGTTCTCATCCTCACCTCAATGACACTTCATTCTATACACACACACAGTCTCACACACACCAACTAAAAAAACACAAACTCTCTAGCAGAGCAACAGTCGTGAAGTGGGTCAAACCAGCACATACCAACACACACACACATATATATACTATTCGATCCACCGCCATCTGATTGATCTGTTTTTGGAGGCCCTCTGTAGGATCTTATGGATTTTCTGTTTAAAGGTCAGCGTCAGACACACAAAGTGGTGGGGTTAACATGAAACATCCACCGACACACACACACACACACACACACACAGCTGCAGTTAATAGCAGAGTGTCGCTGGATAAAGAGTGATCCTCATGGGAGCGCAGACTTCCTTTATTTCTCAGTGCAGACATACCCCAAAAAGCACACTCGCACACAGACGCACACAGTTCTGCCGGTCTTCCCCTCCAGACATTACAGAAATAGGTCAGGAACAAAAGTCTGCATCTGATGGCAAAGGGACGCTGTCTGAGGAAACCAGGGCCACCTCTGGCACAGCTAAAAATAAACAAAAACACACGCGCAAAGAAAGAAGAATCCACTTTCCAGAACCCAAATCACTCACTTCACCAGATTCTATTTGAAAACCAGTTCAATTTTTTAAAATTATAACAGGAATTCTCGTTAATTCCAGGCAGAGTTCGTCAAAAGCTGAGCGCCAGCTGCTAAAGCAGTTGGTCCCTGGTGCAGTTTTTCTCATCAGCACCCACCCCTGCACCCGGGGCGAGGGGGCAAATCCTTCAGATTGTCGGCCAGTCATGGTTAAACGTTCAAAGGGAGGTGTGACGTCCTGATTGGCCCTCAGACATCCATCAGGCAGAGCAACAGCGGCCCCTACTGGTCACCCGAACTCTAACCCCCGACCCTGGCCACCTCAGGTACATTTACATTTACAGCATTTATCAGACGCCCTTATCCAGAGCGACTTACAATCAGTAGTTACAGGGACAGTCCCCCCCTGGAGCAACTTAGGGTTAAGTGTCTTGCTCAGGGACACAATGGTAGTAAGTGGGATTTGAACCTGGGTCTTTTGGTTCATAGGCGAGTGTGTTACGCACTAGGCTACTACCACCCCCACTGTACTACCCACCCAGGTAGGACTGCTCTACTCCGAAACACAGTACACTTCTTGTGCTGTGACACATTGCCTCTACTGAGATGTGCAGGGCTAGAAGAGACCAACCAATCAGAACACCGCATCACCTTGGGGGGGCCTTCTACCTGAAATCATGCCCTTATTCAAAGTGTCCTCCCTGATCCACACGCGGAGGCAAGACAACGTCAGTCACTAAAACGCATGTGACCCACGTGTCACCTGGTCATTTTTGTCCAGAAACATGGGAATCTTCCAGAATCCACCAGAATCATCCCTGCTGACAAAAAGCATTACAAACCATTAAGGTCCTAAAGGGCAAATGGGATATGAATGTTTTCTCAGCGAGAACTGTGAAACCCAGCATAACCTTCTGGAACAAGAACTTTGACCTCTGACCCTCTTGTCCCCACCTGCTCCGCCCTCTCACGCCATACCTGTCTGCTCAGGAGACGCCATGGCAGCAGGACAGAGACGGGGTGGGGTGGGGCGATGTGGTCTCCACTCTCCTGCAAAGCAACACACACACACAAAATACACCTGCAGGTAAAGGTTTTGCACAGGGAATTTAACAAAAATGTATTTGTAAAATATCCATGCTGCCTCACAACTAAACAAACTAAGTTATCTGGCATTTCTGTTTAGTCAATACATTTACATGGAGATGCTGGGGGTTAAGTGTCCTGACACAATGGTAGTAAGTGGGGTTTGAACCCCGGTCTTCTGGGCCAATATGCTCCTACCACCCCAAAATGTTGTAAATCACTTTGTTGAATTCACTGATTTGTGCAGGATTTTGTGACATTAACCCCGCTCCCTTTAGAACGTTCCCTCAAGCGTGATCGAGCTCAATCAAACAATCAGTCTTTATTTATATGCCACTTTTTTTTTTTTTAACAATGCACATTGTCACATGTACTCAAAGCCCCAGGCGAGCAAGCCAGAGGCAACTGTGGCAAGAAAGAAACTCCTTCTAGCAGAAAGACAACCTCGAGAGGAACCCATTCTCCTCCGGTCAGTACTGGATCGGGACGAAATAAAATGATGGCACATGAAGGTTATTGCAGTGCACCTGTGCATAATGAATTACCATCCGGGTAGCGTGTTAAGAGTCCCAGCAGGTGACTATCAGACGGGGTCAGCAGAGGGCCAAATAGGACGGTCCATGGAGGTCGGCCATGTCACAGGATCTTAGAAGGTCTCGTGTGAAATGAGATCGGGAAGCAGGCGGGGGATCCCTGTTCCGGACTGGAGTGTGTGTGTGTGTGTGTGTGTGTGTGTGTGTGTGTTCTTAGATTGTGTCTATGGTTCTATTTTTAGCGCGCGGATGATTTGGAGACGATGATTTTTTTTTCTAAGGAAACCTGTTATCTCGCTCGACAGAACTGCGTCGAAAAGCGACAGAAGTTCGGCGGACGGACGGACGGACGCGTTATTTATAGAGTCCCTCCGCAGCGGCCACCATGGAGACGCGTTTTTTTTTTTTTTTTTTTTTTTGCTCCGAAGTCCCCAAAGCGCGTCCGCTGGCGCTCGGCTGTGAATGAATATGAATGGGTGTGTACGAATATGAATGGACGCACCGACGGCGGGTCCGGGAGGAGACCCACCTGAAGATTCCCGCGATCTTCCGAAGGAGACGCGCCGGCTCACGGAGAAACGCGGCGACTCAGACCAACAGGCATCTTCATCATCATCATCGCAGTAGAGGAGCAGGAAGAGGAGAGGAGCTCCGTGCTGCTGCTGCCTCTGGCGAGGACAAAAATAGCAGCACAATGACCAGATTCAGAATAATAATCACCTCAGCACACTCACACACACACATACACTCTGCGTTTAACACCTTTTATGTTTCTGACGCTCTAAATACATATATTTAACAGAATGGACACGATATGAAAATTATTTTAAAATTAATAAACCAAAAAGGACCAAAGCCCAACCACAACATGGTCTTATAATAATAAAACACTCTTTTTCTCTTTGTTTAGAATGCCCAGGTTCACTGCCTCGATAACCATGATACTTTTATACAGTAAAATCTGACTCTGACCCCATTTAACCCCTGTGATGCCTGGCCACGCCCACGCCACACCCCTAGCACCTCGTGCACAAACGCGATACTGATCAGTGGACACGCCCCTTGCATTCACAACACCTACAGACACACTGATCACCTGTCCACATGGTCAGGCGTCCGATCGCCATCTGTGTTGTTACTAAAACTGCTTCAGTGTTTCTTTTGTGTGAATAAATCCGTGCACCGCTATTTCTGCATGTGAGTCCTTCACTGTCGCTCCTCCCCTGGGTGTCACAACCCCGCGTCGTGTTACATCACGTTCTAACGCCCATATAATTGCACAGTAACGTGTCATTAAGCTGTCGATCCAGCCCTATCAGTACAGATTTATGGACGGTTATGAGAGTGGCTCAGAGTGAGCAGGCCGGGTTCAGAGTTCCTAGTAACTCATGATCAGACAAGTTGCACTGTTACAGGGAAAAAAATGTTTATAAATGTGATCTTGTTATCCTCGTGGTCATCACATGACTTCAGCTATTTAAGAAAAAAACAGGAAATGAAAGAAGCGTTCATGCCGGGAATGCAGTCCTATTTTATGCTGAACAGGTTCATGAAAACGAAAAACTGAAAGAGTTCAGAAAAAATTATGAGAATCCAATAACCCAGTAATTATAGGCCCTTAAGACACTATTTATAGAAGCGACTGTAAACCAGGCAGCAGTGAGATGTGTGCATGAGCTCAGGGGAGATCAGACAGCTAATTTCAGGGGGGGCATAGGGTGTAAAAGGTCCCCTGACATAATCTTTTGCTTTTATATCGGTCTTTGTGTCCCCTAATACTGTATCTGAAGTCTCTGGTGTAGAATTACAGCCACTTTGATTCAGTCCTACAATGCGAGGATGCGCCGTTGGTGTCTGTTGCGTTAAATAATAATGAGGGGGAGAGAGGGCAAGTAGGAGGCATTCGCGGAAATCACTCACCAGCAACAATGTTTGGCACAGACTGGAAGTTGTGTCAATGTTTTTCCAGAATGGTATAAAATAGTATAGAACAGTACAAACTCTCTTGTGAATCCTGAAGAGGCTTGGAATTCAGGGCTCTGCATGGCAGTGGTTTGCTTCCAACCTTGATGAGCGATCTTACCAAGTGACTTTGAAAGGATCCACCTCTGCCTCAGGTTGACTCTCCACTGGTGTCACTCAAGGCTCAGTACTAGGTCCTCTGCTTTTCTCCATATACACGAGATCACTTGGTGAGGTAATTTCCTCACATGGATTATCCTGCCAGTGCTATGCCAACGACACACAACTCCTCTCTTTTCCTCCCTCAGATCTACATGCTGCTTCCAAAATCAGTCATTAGTAATCTCACGACTGGATTACTGTAACTCCCTTCTAGCTTGTCTACCTCTATGTACTATCTGACCTCTACAACTAATAAAAAATGCAGAAGCCCGACTGATCTTCACCCTTCCCAAATTCTCCCACACCACCCCTCTGCTACGTTTCCTCCACTGTCTCCCAGTAGCTGCACGCATCAGATTCAGAATACTGATGCTGGCCTACAAAGCCAAACATGGAATAGCACCATCCCACCTCACAGCCCTTAGTATACCTTTTCACTGCACCTCTGAGCCTCCAGTACTGCTCGCCTGGTCCCTCCATCTCTGAAGGTACAAGGAAGACACTGAGCACTTTTAGTTCAAGATCTTCCTCTTTAGAGAATATTTAGATTAACTTGTAACCTTCTTATTGTCTTACTTATGTATAGAAACTACAACATAGTGAGTAAAAAGATTGTATTCATAGTTCGGGGTCCTAGTGAAGCAGAATTGATCACTTCATCAATGGTAACATGGAAGCATGTTGTAAGTCGCTCTGGATATGGGTGTCTGTGAAATGCCTTAAATGTAGATGTAAAATGAACCCACTGGTTCTTCAGACTCTCACATGAAAGAGCTAAAAAAAATACATGTGTGTTCATTTTTACATCCAATCACCGAGCAACTGCAATGCTTCGCACGTTTGGAAGCCATGATGGTCGGTAAAGGTAATGCTTAGGGGAGGGGTGGAAAAAGCATGAGAAATGGGAGGTAACTTTTCCCCTTGTGACAACATAAGGGGACAAATTCCAGATCCAACCGTCTAAGCTGCCGACCGTCTGAGCTGAAAGGTTAAGCAGAATGGCCAAAGCACTCTTTATACATATCGCCATTCCTAGCCACTGCAGGACCATAGGCAGACTGGGGCAACTCGTATTAAATAATCTCACAAAATGACATTTTTATGTCAGCGGACCTTAAATAAATTTGTCCTTGCACATTGTGTCCTGCATAGTTGAGGCACTAGGATTTGCAAGGTCTCATGCGAATTCGACCCTCCACTGCTCATAGTGCGGATATTTTCAGGATGAAGAGGACATACCAACGTGTCCTTTTGATCAATCACTGGTTCCTTACCGTGTTATGCTTGGGGCGGAAGTCACAGAGAATCCCACAATCCAAATATATTAGCAATGACACTTGAAACCGTTTGGTATGATACCATCATGACGGTGCCTAGTCAAGAAGAAAATTATTCCTCAAACTACATTTTCTTCGTGAATTATTTTAACCTACTGATCCAAGTTGGTAAATTTCCCACTTGTGGGACTAATAAAGGATCATCTTATCTTACCTTATATTAAGTTTCTATACCAAAGCCAGTGTGGATATTGGGCCATCCTTATTACCGTTATGAAGTCGGTATTTAAAGGGACATTATTACGTTACATATGAGGAAATATCAGACTTAAATACAGTTTTCTTTAGCTGTGGGACATATAGCTGTTCACAGTTTCTTGTTTTGCTGGCGTGTTCTTTGACATGGTGCTTCTGGACGCGGTATAGCCAGCATGAAATACCGGGTTTTAATCGGAATCTCCCTCCATGCTATGTTAGCCATCGCTTCGCAAACATGCAATTACAGAGTGCACAGGAACACAGAAAAAAAAACTACAATTTAACTGAAAAGGTCACTTTTAAAATCGGCACAGCGTTATCTATTCCCGATACAGTTATTTGAGTCATAATTTGACCGATATTCGATACTCGCATCGCAGCCCTAGTGATGACTTGTGGACTGTAATGTTACAGGACAAGGCAAACAAACCCATAAAGAATTGAACTGTCCCCTTGACACGGTGACCACGGTGACGTCACAAATTCTGAACTATGAAGAGCGTTGGACTTTGGCAAATCAACTTTAGTCATCAATGTCATTTCGTTAGCGAATATTGAATAATAGATTTGGTGGTAGCTTTGGGATGAGTCCTACGACTTTAATGCTTTTAAAAACCAATCTTAAAACCGCAGAGTAAACAGGAAATAAAACACGTTTCATGTTATCGCCGCCCGGTCACGGGTACGTCGCTTGCGTCACGCCGGACGGACCAATCGCAGGCCGCCGTGGAGCCAGCGGGCGGCGCCGTCGTAAGACAGGCAACATGGCGGCTCTCCGGAGAGCGGACGGACTGTGGGAATTGAGCCGTTTTTAAAGCAGCGAGCGGCGACGTTCCGCGGGGTAACATGCGGCGGGGTTAGCCGGACGGAGTCCCGCCGCCGCCGCCTTTTAAACGATGTTCGCAGAGGTGAGTGAGCCACCCGTAACCCCCCGAGTTTCTCCCCGGTCGGTGGCGGCGCTTCGGCTAACGGCGCTAACAGCGCGCCCCGCAGGTAAACAGCGGGCCACGCCGGGCCGCCAGGTTAGCTCGCTTCGGAGGTGGGCCAGCTGTTCCTGCTTCGGGTGAGAAGTTGGCAGACGTGGAGCCCGCGTCCGGAGCGGCTTGGCTCCGCGATGTTTAATTTAGTAGCGGCCGCAGTCTCCACCGGAGTCCGGTTCACCCTGATACCGCGGCCCGGAGATGGCCGCACAACTTTCGCCCCCAGATGTGGTGACCCCGAGGGGCCACCTGTTGGCCGGTGCTTCATGGAGCCCCTGACCCCGGGCCTAATGCCGCACTGTTGCGTTGGCAAAGCTCATTAGCGCGTCTTAACCAAGGCTTAGGAACAGCCGGTTCCTCCTGAAGACCTTCTACAGTCCTCTGGTGCAGAGTCCCTGTCACTCGACATTTTCCATCGTCCCACTGTCCATCTTCTGTTTCGCCTGGAATGCTTTGTGTGTGTGTATGTGGCATCGTTTAGAACCCTTTAACGTGGGCGATCAGGTGAAACAAGCATTGGAATAATGGCCTGGGCCGCAGGCAGGTGAGGTCTGGATTACGCGGTCACCTGCTCCAACCGTAAATAGCTGCCATCGGCTGCAGGGTCACGGCCAATCGCCGGTCAAACCATGAGCCATGTGACACTGTAGGGGTCATTGTAGGTTGTGTGCTGAATCTGTCATTAAAAAAAAAAAAATCCAAATGGTATTACAGGCCATAGTCACATGACTGTGGTGATAAGCGACTCGGCGCTTTTAACCCCAATGTTCCCAACCTGGGAATCTGTTGGTGGAAGAGAGAAATCTGGATGTGAGTCAGTTGCCGTGGCTGCCCAGTTTCCCTTCCCACCCGCCCCCAGGGTCAAGCTGCTGACTCTGCGTTTCAGCGGAACCCGCAGAACCCTTCACAAAAATGAAGCTCCGCCCCCGGACCAAGTTAAGCCCTGCCCACCTGTTTGTTTGTGTATGTGTGTGTGTGGGGGGGGTTGTCTTGGACAAGTTCTAACATGACACAACACACCCTGTTTCCACCAACACACACACACACACACACACACAGAGTAGATATGTTGCTGACATTGTGTCTGTCTGTGTTTCTGATTGCTTCTGCGGCTGACCTCTTGCAGTGGAATCTTCCTGAACGGTTTCGACACCGTGTCGCGGGTGTGAGTCACCCCCTCCGAACCGGTTTGGCGGTTTTACTGGCGGCTGTGGTGAAAATGTCACCGACCTGACATTTATACACACCTTAGTAAAGTATTTAACAGCACGGCAGAGGTCGGTCTGTTTATGTAAGAATGTGAAACGCGACGCCGCTACGCCGTTGGCTGGATGCTTTTTTTTACTTTTTTTTTTCCTCCTCCTCCGTGTAGTCAGTAGCAGGTCCAGCTCACCAGCCTGCATGTCCAGTGCGGCTGTCGTCCGCACCGCATGCATCCTCTCGGACAATTACAGGAAGTGCCTGGATGGGGCTATGCAGTGCCACGCCCACCTGGCAGCCACACACACTCCTCCATCAGTGTATCACTATTCTATGGTTCAGAACAATGTTCTTCTCATTCTTCCATTCTTCCTTTCGGGTCAAGGAGAGAGAGTGTGTTTGTGCATTCTTTTATTTGGTGGGAGGAATTTGATTTTTTTTTTTTTTTTTTTTTGTCGTCTTTCAGGCCAGTCTGTCCATCTGGGGATGGGGGGGTCTTGGAGTCATCCTCTTCCTCATCACGTTTGGACCCTTTGCAGTCTTTTATCTAGCATTTTATATCTTCTGCTTTTTTGGCGGGTAAGTGACGAGAAGGTGGAGCTATCGCTCATACCTTTTTAAAGTGACTGTTCAGAATGCACTTTTTAAAGTGAATTAATCACCAAAAAAAATTAATCTGTTGGCACAGCGGCTTCGCCGTCACACTTTTATTTGGAAAGACGAACTCTGAGAAGCACCTGGAGAGGTGTGAGCAGTCCTACCTGCCATCAACGCAGGCCGGACTCGGAAAGGTGGGTTCCCTCGTCACACTTGCTCACGAGGGGCATGTACAGAAGTTGAGTGGATTAAAAATGTTTTTTTAAGGCGCTGGACGAGATGAAGCTGGAGGTGAAGGCCATAAAGATTGACCGTCGGCTGACTGGATCCAGCTTTATCGATGAGCCGCTGCAACAGGTCTGGATAAACCTTTTTTTTTTCTTTCTTTCTTTCTTTTTCTTTCTTCTTCCCCCCCTCTTTCTCTCGGGTCCTCTTAACGTAACACATTTCTGGGCATGATCTCTGACCTTGCGGACCTGGTGACTGTGTCCTACACTCAAATACACACCAGCAGTCACATGCTTTCAAATATAATCGGTGGCGAATGTGCAGTTGTGTATGGCCATATGTTACCCAGAATGCCCGGTTTAAGTAAAGAAGGGCTTTGTGTGTTCATACACACACATAATAAGAGCCCTTGTTGCCCAAACAAACACACACAGTCTTGCAGGCTACAACTTTTATCTCATGTGATTCCACGAGTGACAATCTGTAACACAGTCACTGAACAATGTGATCAGTGAACAGGCCGCATTTCAAGAAAATGTAGAAGTTTATCCTGAAGACAGGACATACTGCATCAATCAAGGTCAACTCAATCAGCTTGTTGCCCTCCTGCTCATAAATGGGTGTCTGTTTGTGTGAACAGGTGATCCAGTTTGCGCTGAGGGACTATATTCAGTACTGGTACTACACCCTGAGCGAGGACGAGTCCTTCCTGCTGGAGATACGTAAGACGTTGCAGAACGCCCTCGTCCAGTTCTGCACGCGGTATGGACAACATTTCTGGTGGTGCTGGTCGTGTCACCTCGACCTTTAAGCAATGGGACCATCATTTTGTGTGTTTTCTCCTCTTGCAGCTCTAAGGAGGTAGACTGGCAACCCTACTTCACCACCAGGATGGTGGATGATTTTGCAACGCATCTCCGTGTCTTCAGGAAGGCACAGGAGAGGCTGAGTGAGAGAGACGAGAAACAGCGTAAGGAGCTACACACACACACACACACACACACACACACACACACACACACACACACACAGATGGTCCAGTGATGATGGTGATAATTGTGTGGCTGGCCTGCAGGTGAGGCTCCTGAGGAGTTGGTCGACTCGTTCTTTGAGACCGAGGTGGAGATGGAGCGGAACATCTGCAGAGATGTGGTCTGTTCCTCACAGAGAGATGAAGAAGGTCTGTTGCCTCCGCTCTTCTTTCTCATCTTAAACCCTGGCTCGTCTTAAAGAAACACTGAAAACGCTGAAACGTGCCACATGCCTTAAAAACCACAAGCTTGCTTTACCAGCCCTTCACCAGTGAAGGGGAGCTGGAAAGGTCCTCGTAAGGTAGATCCAGCAGAACAGTCAAGGTTTTGATGAATGGTTCTTCTTTCTTTCAGGCTTTCTAAGAGATCTGTGTGAAGTTCTGCTGTACCTACTGCTACCTCCAGGAGATTTCCACAACAAGAGCATGAGATACTTCCTTCGAGTGAGTCCATGGTGACACCAATGCCACGTTGAACTGCATTTTTAGACATTCGAGTTCTGGTTCATTCTCATGGAAACACTTCTGTCCTACAGGAGATCCTGGCCAGAGGAGTTCTGCTGCCCTTCATTAATCAGCTGAGCGACCCAGACTACATAAACCAGTTTGTCATCTGGATGGTACGTAATGACTGTCTGTGCTTCTGGCCAATGGCAACTGAAATTAACTGTGTGTTTGTGGGGCAGATCCGGGATTCCAGCTGTAATTACGAGGCCTTCATGACCATCCTGAAGCTGACTGACAAACCTGCTGAGCTGGAGGCAGTCAAAGATAAAGTGCTGGAAGAGCTTCAATACCTGCGCTCTCTCGACACTGCTGGAGACGGTACACACACACACACACACACACACACACACACACACATATTTGCGTGTGTGTACACACTGCAGACCTTAGGGTAACTCCGCCCCTTTTCTTTCCTTAAAATTAAATATCAGACATTAATGTGATAAAGAATCAGATCAACAGTCTGCTGTTTGTGAAGAAGGTCTGTGAGACTCGGATACAAAGGCTGCACTCAGGGAAGGTGAGGACATGAACACGCCGCACCTTCTTTTCTTTTCTTCTTTTTACCTTTTATTACGCCTATCTGTTCTGTAGCTGAGATGTGGGCGTGGCTGTCCCGCAGGAAGTGGACGCGCTGAAGTTGGCGGCGAGTTTCGGGAAGCTGTGCATCATCCCACTGGAGCACATCCTGGTGCATAACATCGCGCTGCAGTTCTTCATGGGTGAGGAGGAACGGTCCAGTGTCGTTTGCAAACAATTCAGTCAAAAGAATGAATCTTTAAAGGGAGCAAACTGAACTAAGTAAATTCCTGAAGTGATTTGTTCATTTGTAAGTTAATTTCAGCTATCATTATATTTACATTTACAGTATTTATCAGACGCCCTTATCCAGAGCGACTTACAATCAGTAGTTACAGGGACAGTCCCCCCCTGGAGACACTCAGGGTTAAGTGTCTTGCTCAGGGACACAATGGTAGTAAGTGGGATTTGACCCTGGGTCTTCTGGTTCATAGGCGAGTGTGTTACCCACCACCTATCAACACCTGAATGAACGAATCACTATGTGAAAAACACTCTCCTGAATCATTTTTCTCTGAAGGCGACAGTTGTTTTCCACTGTTGTAACATTTATTTTCCATATAAGCAAACTTAAAACATTCGTCTGGAAGTAATGAGAAGAGACTTACTTTCACCAGCTGTAACAGGCAATAGGCAGGAGCAGAGGGCGAGAGGGGTGTGTACCTCAGGGGGAAAAAAAAAAAAAAAAAAATTATCGCAACAACTCATGTACAGTATGTCACTGCATGTGACTAGTTGTGTATAAAACCTTGAGTTGCTGAAAATTTGCAATTGAATAGTGCAAGTTCAGTGTGAATCCTTCACTGAATGTCTTGTGGGGAAAACGTGTAGTGAATGTGAATTGATTTTTTTGGGACTCAGTATATCTAAAAGAACTGCCATGCCCATCACGTGGTTGGATGTTTCTCCCTCGTGTCCCCCAGACTACATGCAGCAAGTCGGAGGTCAGGCTGACCTCTTCTTCTGGCTGACTGTGGAAGGCTACCGCGTGACTGCACAGCAGCAGCTGGAGGTGATGAGGAGCTGGCAGAAAGATGGCAGGAAGCAGAGCAGCCAGACCAAAGGGCTGTTGAAGGCGGCGGCGCTGGGCGTCTATGAGCAGTACCTCTCGGACAAGGTTAATTCTCTTGATTCCTCCCACCTCTGTGCTCTTCATGGCTCCATAGCATGTGGGTCATGTTCAGAATAAACGGGCAGAGACAAGAAGAAACTTCTTCCTAGTTATATGTTTGTTGGAGAGGAGGCACTAACTGAATCTGTCGATACGTCACACACCCAGGTGGAACCCAACATGCATCTCCACAAAACGTATTTAATAAAAAAAGGGAGAAAAGGTAGTGAGTCAGAGAGGGACCCCCTTTCAGGGTAGAGTATGGGTGCAATATGTATTAGAGCAGATGTTAGAAGGTACTGGACAGTGCAGAGTAGGTTCCAACCAGTCCAGTGTCATAGTCCATTACATATGGAAAATGGAAATGGTGTATTGGATGTGCGTGCTTTTAGTCTATGTATGTTTTTGTGGTCAGCTGTTGTAGAGGCTCAGTGCTCTCAAGGTCTCCTCGATGGGGTTGGAGAACAGAGCTGAGAACAGAGCATCCCAGAACAGAGCTGGCCCTCAGCCTCTTTCTGTCCCCAGCAGAGATGCTACCTCCCCAATAGACCACACCATAAAAGATGGCTGAGGCCTCCACAGTCATTAAAGGTCTTCAAGAAGGGCCCTTCACCCCAAAAGACCTGAGCCTCTGCAGCCGGTACAGCCTGCTCTGCCCTTTTCTTTAGAGGGCATAAGAGTTGTGAGGTCCACTGCAGTTTATTGTTCGGATGAACACCAAGGTGTACCTGTAGCTCTCCACAGATGTTCTGTGGTTGTAGTGGAGGATGTTTGTGCCTGTGGAAGTCTACCACCAGCTCCTTGTTCTTTCCAGTGATTTGGAGGTAGTTCTGCTGGTCAGTACTCTGTACTCCTTGTCGTCCCCATTTGTGATTAGGCAAACTATTGCAGATTCATCAGAGAACTTCTGTAGGAAACAGTTGGTCGAGTTGTTAGTGAAGTCTGCAGTGTAGATGGTGAAGAGAAACAGTGCCAGAACCGTTCCCTGTTGGGCTCCCATACTGCATACCACCCTGTCTGACACACAAGCCTGAGTCCTCACATACTGTGGTTGGTTGGTGGGTGAGGTAGTCCAGGATCAATGTTCTGAGGTGATTTTTCACTCCTGTGTGCTCCAGCTTGTCCCTCGGGATTGTGGGAAGGATGGAGTTGAAGGCACTGGAGAAATCAAAGAACATGATTCTCACAGTGCTCCCAGCGGTCTCTAGGTGAGCGAGGGAACGATATAGGAGGTGAATGGCTGCATCATTCACTCCAGTGCTAGGCTGGTAGGCAAACTGAAGTGGGTCCAGTTACAAGATCATGCTGGTCTGTCTCAGCAGCATCTCAATGGCAGGAACCGGTCTGTTCCAAAGCAGGGGATTCTCCTTACCAATAAAAACCCGTCTTGTGAACGTAGCACAGTAGTCTGTTAACAAGTCACTCCAGTCCATGTTGAGTTTTGTTTGTTAATAACAGAATTTTATAGTCTGTCATTTTACAGGTACCCGATGCAGTGAGGACCGAATCGGTGTAATGTGTTCAGTTTACTTAGAGATGCCAGGCTTCCAATAGTAGAGCGTTACAGATGTCTATTCTTAACATTACAAATGCATGTATCTAATTTTTCTGCATTATGTGTAGTAAGTGTCCATCTTACCTTCTGAAATATTACAGAGGTGAAAGTAAGCACTCATACAAATATTGCTGCCATATACGCGGTTGTGCGTATGGTGGTTGGAGTCTCATCAATATTGACTGAGAAGTCAGATTTCTACTGTCAGCTTTAGGACCAGGTAACAATATTTCAGTCTTCATGGAATTTGAAGACAATGCTGTTCATCTCCTCCTTTTCACCTCAGTGTCCCTCCATGCTCTATCCCCTACTCGTAATACCCCCTGTACACAAAGGGGATTTTTGCTGTAGACATCTCAGGACCATGCCCACTGCCAGCGCCTAATTATCAGAGCTTTGTTTCAAGCGTTTTTTTTTTTTTTGTATAGGGTAAAATACAGCTTACAGACTTTGCTTATTTCTCAGGCGTCTCCCAGAGTTCAAGTAGACGAGGCATCAGTGACCCGACTGGCGGAAATGCTCAACAGTGAAGATCCTACACCGGATATATTTGATGACATCCAGAGAAAGGTGTGTGTCAGGGTATCTGTTGTTCATTAAAAAGTCTTAAGTTGAATTTTCCCACAATGAACGTGTTCTGAGAGTGGGTGTTCTCCAATATATAAACAATTATTTTGATATTATAACAACAATATTTATTTCTTATATAGCCCAAAATTACATACAGTATGTCTCAATGGGTTTTGACAGGCCCTACAGTTGACACCCCATCACACTTGACCCTTCTGCACCCAAGGAAAACCTCCACACAAAAAAAAACTTGAGGAGAGAGGAAAAAAAAAAAGAAAGGAAGGAACATTGGGAAGGAGTGATACAGAGAGGGACCCCCTTCCAGGGTAGAGTGAGCCTGCAAATGGTGTCAGTGCAGGGCTGGTGATTTATTTGTCCAACAAGAGAGAAAGGCCTAGCTTTGTAGCGGTGGGAAGAGTATTACTGAGGTATTACTGTATCAGGAATCGCCTAGTGAGGAGGGAAAAGTATGTTCCTACATTTATTTTTTTAAATTAAATGAAACAAGCCTTCAATCTGTCAGTAATCCACTGGTCACGGTGCGCTGTGCTCTTCCAGGTTCACTTGGAAATGACTCACAAATAAGAAGCTGAAAATATCGCAGTTGTCCCTCAATGTCTTTCTGCAGTATAGGTAATATGAGTCTAAATCCAGTTTAATCCAATCGTGTGTGTGTGTATGTGTGTGTCTGTGTGTGTGTGTAGGTGTATGAGATGATGCTGAGGGACGAGCGTTTCTACCCCTCATTTAAGCAGCACCCCCTGTACGTGCGGATGCTTGCGGAGTTGGACATGCTGAAAGAGCCGAGCTTTCGGGGGTCTGATGATGGTGATGTTGGTAAGAGGATGGGTTTTTGTTTGTTTGTCAGGTTTCATTATTTCTTTATGGTTTTAGTAAAGGGTGCAGATAAAAGGTAAAGGTAACTTTGTGCCTTTTTGGAGGTAAGTGACAATCCAATTTGTGCAGGAGCAGCTTTTAGGTCATAACATAAAAGCATACTATGAAAAGTACATATTATACCCAGCACTTCTCTCACTGTTCTCTCCACTTACCATCACCCAGAGTCCTTCAACGGTTCCCCGACTGGCAGTATAAATCTGGTATGTTTTTTTTATTTCAGATGATACGCAGATGTTACATCCTGCACAAAACATGGCTTAAAAGTTTTCTGCCCAGACTCAATTGTTTTAAGTAGTTTAGAGAATCCAGATAAATGTGCCAGGTGGAATAAAGATTTCCTGATAAACAGGACATTTAAAAAGGCCAATATTTGATTACATTCCAGCAGAGAAATATTACAATTTTTTTTTATTTTTATTTTTTTTATATCTGTATATTTATGACTGAATTGTGCTGCATTTTACAGTCACTGGATGACTTGTCCTGTGCAACTACTGACGAGTTCCTGCAGCTCCATGCCTTCATCTCAGACACTGGTATGTTCCACAGATGCATTGTGGTACAATGCAAACTGTGCGTGTGTGTGTTTATTTTCCCCTGCCGGCATCACTCTGTTCATTGCTGCACTTCAGTTTTCTTGTTTAACTCCATCTCTCCATCGTCTTTGTTTTGTTTTTTTGTTTTTTTCTTCCTTTCATTTCTCTCCTGCTGTTCTCTCCCCGCTTTTGGTCACCATAATTGCGTTCCCCCCACCTCCTTGTGTCTTCACTCGCTCTGCTGTCTGTCCATCTGTCCGTTGGTCCGCCCCTCTCTCCTCCTCCTCTCTGCCGCTCTCCAGTAGCTGATGCTTCTCTAAACAACCTTCCTGTGGCAGGCGTGTGTAACGACCACGGGAAGACCTACGCGCTCTACGCCATCACCGTGCACCGCAAGAACACAGACGGCAGCGAGGACACCTGGAAGACCTACCGTCGCTATAGCGACTTCCACGATTTCCACATGCGCCTCACGGAACAGGTGCTTTACACAGATCTGTAGTGGAGCTTGAATCAAAATCCAGGCCAGGTGTTTCAGCTCTGCCTGACCGCTCATGTTTGGTTATGGACTCTGATTGGTTGTACTTCATTTAAAAACATACTATTCCATTACAAAGTCAAATTTTTGCAGTCATATAAGCAGGGGCTAATGTTGCAATATTGATTAGATTATATTTATTATGCATAAGTAATGTCTAGTGTAATATTGTAAATCTTGACCTTTGGGTTGGGTTCAGGCTCAATTTCTATCATTTTATTTTGGTTCAGCTTGCACAGTAAATGATTGGTCAGGAATACCTTTCCTTGCTGTATGATTCGCTTCTTGTAATTATGTTTTAAACCCGCTTGTTTCCCCGCATATTTCCTTTCCCTCTTAGTCTGGCTGTTGTAGCACGAAGGAAGCCGGGCTTTTAAAAAGCTGTATGGGTCTGACTCGGGCAGAATTCTGAGCCAGACAGGATTTCAGATCTAGTCTACGGTCAGAGATGACGATTCATGTCATTCAGCAAACCAAACGTGGAGAACAGACACAGTAACTGGTAAATAAGGTAATAATATTTTCACGTTATTCGTAACGTATTTCTAACTCTTTGAGGTGCAGTTTGAGAACCTCGCCTCAATCCTCAAGCTGCCTGGGAAGAAGACGTTCAATAACATGGACCGAGACTTTTTGGAGAAGAGGAAAAAGGACCTCAACGCCTACCTGCAGGTAATGCTAGAATCAAGCCTAGGGCTTCGCACAAGGGCTGAATCAACGCATCAAGAATACTTTTTTTCGTCAATTAACCTTTTTGACGTGACCAAGACGTAAATGCTGGTCATGTGACGATAACTGGGTGGTAGCCTAGTGGGTAACACTCTCGCCTATGAACCAGAAGTCCCAGGTTCAAATCCCACTTACTACCAATATGTCCCTGAGCAAGACACTTAACCCTAAGTTGCTCCAGGGGGACTGTCCCTGTAAATACTGATTGTAAGTCGCTCTGATTGTAAGTCGCTCTGATAAGGGTGTCTGATAAATGCTGAAAATGATAATAATAACGAAATATATCATGTAATATTGTAGACAAATAAAAACAAGATTAAATGTGGTTTACAAGATAACAACTAGACAAAAATTTCAGTGACAAACGTTTAATGTTCAGAATTTTAGTCGACTTAAACTTGACTAGACTAAAATGTTTATGGTCCTGATTAAGACTAATAAAGGGCTAATTAGGGCTTTTTCATTCAGATATCTAAACTAGTATATATAAACTGCTATTTTAGTCAATTCAAGTGAAAATCAAGAATTGAATCGAATTGATTTGGAAATATGAATCTTTTGATTAATCGACGTGGCACACACACACAAAAAAATCACTAGATTAATCGTATTCTCCACAGCTGCTGCTGAATCCAGAGATGCTGAAAGCCTGTCCCGCCCTCACCCAGTACATCTACGACTTCCTGGAAAACAAGGCCTACAGCAAGGGCAAGGGAGACTTCGCCCGGAAGGTAAGAAACCGCTGTGCTGCCACACCATGCTGCCTGCTGCTCTGTTGCATTGCTTCACTCTGGAATTTTCCCAAATGAAACGGAGAATCCAAAGTAATTAACTTTTTAATCACTGCATAATGAAGGCAAAATGTACTGAGAAGTGCATCAGTGCTGCATGCCATGAAAAAGGCTCGGTTCTTGTCAGCCGTAACCAGTCAGGTGAGCTGACTTGGCCTGGACTTGTGCGTTTGCTCCCCTAACGCTGATGATCCTGCTTTGCTGGCCCTGCACTCCTGATTTTAAGGAACTCTCGGAGCTCGTGTGTTCTGGTTCTTGGCCGGGTTTCCCTGCTCTGTGACGCGCAGACTCCAGTAAAGTTCCCGTTCTGGGTTCTCTCTGCTCAGATGGACACGTTCGTCAACCCGTTGCGGAGCTCGATGCGAAACGTGTCCAATGCCGTAAAGTCGCTACCCGACAGCCTGGCCGAGGGGATGACCAAAGTGTCTGACAACATGGGCCGCATGTCGGAGCGCCTGGGCCAGGACATCAAGCAGTCCATCTTCAAGGTACCCACGTGCACGTCAGTGCCGCGGAACTCCAATCTCGCCCTGCTTGCGTGTTTCGTCCTGTGGCTTGCGGTTGCATGGTTCTTGATGTGAATGACCGTATTCCCGCCCACCCTGCGCACAGTTCCCATGACGCTAACGGTTTCTGTGCCCCTCGCCTCTCCTCTCCAGGTGCCACCGCTGATCCCGAAGTCCGACATCGATCCTGAGCACTGCCGGGTGTCTGCCCAGCTGGACGACAACGTGAGTACAGCCTAGACGCGTAAAATTCGGTTCCCTCAGTCCAAGGTCCCGGCTCCCATCTCAGCAACCATATCCTGCACAGGTCCAGAATTTTAACACCCCATATTCTCATCTTCCAAAGGTTTTTATTGATTGACCAGTTGAATAGTCTTACAGTTTTTGTCATGTGGTCATATTATGAATTTTCTGTGTTTTCTTTGGTCTGTGATTTTCGAATTGCTCTATACTTATGTCTGCATCAGACTGAAGCGACAGTCAAATTGTCTCCTTCATGCCTGATTGCATGAAGAGTGATGCTGATTTGAACTTTGACCTCCATAGGTCGATGACAACATTCCTCTGCGGGTGATGCTGCTGTTGATGGACGAGGTGTTCGATCTAAAGGAGCGAAATCAATGGCTCAGGAGAAACATCAAAAACCTTCTGCAGCAGCTGATCAGGGCCACATATGGAGACACGATCAATAGGTACACACGCATGCACACTCACACACTCACACAGGCACACACTCACCTGTGTCTACGTTTTTGACCTTAGGAAAATTGTTGATCACGTGGATTTCATGACGTCGCCGGAGCAGGTGGCCGACTATGTGAAGAGATTCAGGTAAGGTCCTTTGCACCGAAACTCGGCCTTCTGTTATGCCATTACTCACTCTGGCATATCATTTCTGTTTCTGTGACTCCACCCCTCCAATACAACAGGGATTCCTTTTGGCCCAACGGGATCCTTGCCGAAACTGCGCCCCGCAGAGACAAAAGTGTCCGCATGCGAACCCGAGTGGCAGCGAAAACAAGTCTACTGGGGATCATGCCAGGTAACGCACGCACACACTTTACAACACCCAGGTGGTTTTTGTGTGTGTGTGTGTGTGTGTGTGTGTAATTGTGTGTATCCGCCCGCAGACGAACTGAAGCACATCATCGGTGCGGACACTACGCGGAAAGGCATCCTGCGTGTGTTCGAGATGTTCCAGCACCAGCAGATGAACCGGCGGCTGGTGTATGTCTTCCTGGAAGGGTTCCTGGAGACTATGTTCCCGCACTACCGCTTCCCTGAGCTCTTTGTCAAGCTGCACTCGCGCTCGCCTCGGACGCGGCGCTACGCACAGAAGCTCAAGGCCTCGATGAAGAGGTGACGGTCACACGGCAAACGTGGTGGCCAGAGCTCAGAATGCGTGCCGACGCCCGAACTTGGCCACGCCCTTCAGTGATCACACCAATGAGGGGCGCCGAGCACATGCAACGGGGGCACGGGTGCGAGTGTGTATGTGTGTGTTCACGTGCACTTGATGGCGTATGGAAGTGGGCGTGGCGTCGCCGTCTCTGGGGAACATGCTCATTTTGGCCATTCAGACACGGCCCCCTAGTCTGGCCCGGCGCCATCGTATTCAGAAGCACTGTAACTGGCTGTAGCAAACCACACCCGTGTTGTCATAGCGACACGGTTGTTTGTTCATTTGACACTCAATCACTCATGTCTCTACTGCTATGGTCAGCGACTGACTGACCACGTTGCCGCCATCTTTTTTTTGGGGTGTGGGTGATATATCTGAAATCGATTTTAAAAAAAAAAATATTTTTTTTTTTGGTGCAAAATTCAAACTCCACCCATCACTCTACTTATAGTTGTTCAATTTTAACAACTGGAGCGAGGGGAGGAGCTGACATCAAGCCTAATCAAGCTGTCCAGTGTTCCCACGGCAACCTTCTACATTTTAACTGTGCGGCAAATTTTTTTTTTCATTTCAAGCAGATTTTGAGGGGGAGGGGCAACTTGGACGAACCTCATTTATTTACCAAACATTAGATTTTAACCAAATTAATTTTGTTTTAACTGTGACTCATTCTGTGGAGCATTTGGATTGGATGGAAGTGCATCACTGGCCACACCTTTCACCCCACCCTTGTTGCTCTGTGGAGGACCTGGGGGTGTCAGTGTGCATGGTCACGTGGTCACATCCAAAAGATGATGAAGGGTGTGTTACACCTCCAGATGAATGTAAAGTGTGTGTGTGTGTGTGTGTGTGTGTGTGTGTGTGTGTGTGTGTGTGTGTGTGTGTGTGTGTGTGTGTGTATGAGTGCATTTTATGGAGTAGGGGAAGGAAAGAGTGTTCCTTTTTTTTTTTTTTTTTTTTTTTTTTTTTTTTCAAATAAAAAATATTACCCAATGAAATGTGTAGCGCCCAAACACAAACTGCTTTTTAAGAAATAGAAAAAAGTAATCTAACGCGTGATTTAGAGCCTTAACTCGGAATGCAGAGAGATGCTTGGCTTCCTCACTTCAGACAAAACCGCGGCCCAGCGAATCCGGACTGCGCGACCCTTTGGTGCAATCTCTTCTTCTGATGCATGTGTGTGTTCCAGTAATTGTGTGTTGGAAGATACTGCGCTCACAACTACATACATTCCGTTCATTTTTTAATTTTTTTTTTTTGTTCGAATAGACTTGTTTTATAAGTCTGGAGCACCTTTATGTTTTATTTCTGCTCCTCTTTAAACAAACTCTCCTGGTTTCCAGTCACAGCCCTCAAGCAGCAGGCAGGATAGGTGTTCAGTCACTCCATCATCAGCTTCATCCTGTGCTCCTAGTGAACACTTCCTGCTTTGCTGGGTCTGTAGAGGATGAAACCTCCTGTGACTTGGTGGGAGGGGCCAGTCAGAACAGGAGTAAAGCACTTAGCGACCTCACACAGTTAATTTTAATGCAGTCTCTTTGTGTGTGTGTGGGTGTGTGTTACTGTGTGCTTCATTCCTGTAAACCAGCAACATGTTCCGCCGCTGTGATTGGCCGGTTCTGAGTGACTGCTGCTTTGCTGGGATTGGCTGGCAGTGATGGACCGTGGTCCTCTGTGATTGGCTGTTCCTGCTGATCGAGTTCCCTCCTCCTGCTCCTCTTGAACTCTGACCATGTAAGCAGTGAGGATGAGGAGGGCAGTGATGCAGGGCTGCTCATCTTTGTTTTATAAATCCCCGTACATATGAATTTATGAATTGTGCATATCGGTGTACAGTATACGTCTACAGTGTGCCTAAATGTATCGTCAGTTATATTTTCTTATTTTTCTTTAACTAAAAAAAAAAAAAGCAACAAAAAAAAAAAGAGAAAATGTCAATCCGAATGTCTTGTTCATTTTTAAAGACTGAAAACTGAAAATGGACTCTTGCGATCATGAAGAGTGTTTGCATTATGCTTTAAAAATATTCATTTTGAGCAGCTGAACTCAGTATAACACTAATAAAGATTTTACTCTTGACTAACGGACAAGTAGTTCTGCCTCTGCTCTTTCCATTGAGTGTGTATCTGATAAATTTTATTAATTTATTTCATATTTTTGGATTTTCAGTATTTTTAAAAAACTAATTCCACTTGGAACTTGACAGACCTCGCAGGGTTAAATATGAAATTCCAAAATGTCACCAAAACTTATTTACAGAAGTTGATAAAAAATACAATACTGCTTAATTACTAACCCCAAATCAAACAATGTAAGGCTTGGTCCTGACATTTCCACTCATTACTTCCACCACAAACATTAGTGGTTGGCTAAATGAGAATTGCGTGCAATAGCCTTACAGTCCAAACAGAACACCCTCTTCCAATTCCGGATGAACAGGAACACAGAAGGCACCACGGGCAGCAGTGCAAGTCCAGCGTCGTTCAGAAGACACAAGGTGGCGCCCAAACCCAACAGTGCGAGGAGGAGGCTCTGGAACCAGCGGCAGGTAAACGGAACAGGCGACGCCGCCAAAGGAAAAAGACGGGTCAAAGGTCAGCCGGGAGAGTCGAATCCTTCCACCATGGGGTCTGCCTTTTTATGTATTTTTTATTTCCCACAATTCTCCATAAGTTGCCTAAACACTCTCTCTCTCTCTCACTCTCTCTCTCTCTCTCTCTCTCTATATATATATATATATATAGTACTTTGACAGCCCTGTGTGTGTGTGTTTGTATATATATATATATATAGGATGTGTGTATGTATATATAAATAATATTTGCTTATTTATACACCTGATATTTGACACATTTGATATTTTTATATGTAATGTAACAAGTACTTAAAACAGTAAACAGTTGTTCCAATGTTAATTTATGTAACGCTTTTATGTTTCCAATGTGAAAATACTGTCCGCACATAAAAGCGTTAACCCCGTGAATTTGCGCTCAGCCAATCAGCGTCAGCTTTATCGTGGGTGCAGCCGGTGACGGCCAATCAGCCGCGTCGTTATTGTTGCGTGTCGGTGGCGGTAATGTTGTGGAGTCTGTGCCTCCTGCGTTTGCCCATTTCAGGAAGGGGAGAGGGGCTATTAGCCGACGGCCAGTTGAAATAAATCCCGGTGGAACCGAAACCGCGGCCTGCCGGGGATCCCGACGACCCACCGCTGAGGGGACCGAGTCGGCGCGGCGGAGGAGCGGGAACCATGGTGCTTCTGAAGATCCGGGAGCAGGTCAGTGACCAGTCTGGCGTTAGCGTTAGCCGCCTAGCATGAGGATATTCGGCGCTAATGGGGACGGACCTGGCACGTCCGGATTCTAAAATCGTCTCTGCGGCTCCGCGTTCTGAGTGACCCGGCATTCCGCTGCGACGGGGACCGCCGGGACCGGCTGTGCTGTCGGCTTGCATTAGCTCCAAGCCGGCTTAGCGGTTGTGTAGATAACTCCGCGCTGGGTTCTGTCCCAGTCCTGTCAGAATTAAACTCGTCCCCACATGAACAGACCGCAGTGGCCGAGCGGGACTCCGGTATTTGGCTTGGAGTTGGATGACGTCGCCCCCTGCACGGGGACACTCGCTCGGTGTCGCTGTCGCCCTCGTGGCGTGTAGATGTGGTGTCGCCTGCTGGAGTGCCGGTGGGAAGCCTCAGCTTGGAGGCTGGTGACCTTCACCAGCTTCTGCGAACTCCTCGCGGGTCTGGACAAGTTGTTCGTTCCCCGATCCCGATACTGGTAATCGGTGTCAGGATATCAGCGATATGAAACTAGGATTTTTTTTTAAATGAGTAAACTGTCTTATTAGTTAAACTGTCCCCCGTCTTCGTGCACATTGACTTGATGCGTTTATTAAGTTGCTCGTGTTTTACTCCACAGTGCTGCGGGTAGCAGAAGACCCAGGTTCAAACCCCACTTACAACCACTGTGTCCCTGAGCAAGACCATTAGCCCTGAGTTCAGGGGGACTGTCCCTGTCACCACTGATTTTAAGACGCACTGGATAAGGGCGTTTGGTAAATGATAGATATGTAAATTACATTATATTAGTTATTTAGTTATTGTGGCGCAAAACAGGCACGGTGTACACGTAATGGAGGGCATTAAAAACCTGCAATTTAACAGAGTACATCGAGTTTATACATTGGCCCAGTGCTACCATACCGATACGCAGCTTTGGGGCAGTGGTGGCCTAGCGGGTTAAGAAGTGGCCCCATAATCAGAAGGTCGCCGGTTCGAATCCCGAACCACCAAGGTGTCACTGTGACCAAAGCGCCGTCCCCACACACTGCTCCCCGGATGCCTTTCATGGCCTCCCACTGCTCACCAAGGTGATTGTTAAAAACATTTCTTTGTGTAACTGTGTGCTGTGTATCACAATGACAGTCACTTCACTTTCTTTACTTTATCCAAAGCGACTTACAAGGGGGAGACGCCAGCAACTTTCACTTCAGTTAATGGTCCAGCAGTGGCTAGAAGTGCCGATAGGTGTAAAGAGTGCTTTGGTCATGACATAATTTCCGCAAATGCCCGCTCACTTCTATAGGTCGCTCTGCTCCTCCTTAAAATAAAAATAAAAAAAGCATTTTAAACCTACAGACACCAAAACGTCGCATCCTGGGGAAATCTCATTGTGGGATTGCATCACAGTGGCTCCAATTCTGCATCATGGCTGAATTTCGGAAAAAGAGACTTCAGGATACAGTATTAGGGGTTAAAAAACCAACCAACAAGGTTAAAAAAGGCTTAATGTCATGGGACCTTTAACCTTTCCACATTAACATTGATGACACTGACCAATTGGAAGTGCAGTCAGGACACGCCATTTAATCACACACCCGTATCCTGAGCGCCTTACAATCAGTAGTTACAGGGACAGTCCCCCTGGAGACACTCAGGGTTTAGTGTCTTGCTCCGGGACACAGTGGTAGTAATTGGGATTTGAACCTGTGACTTCACAGGTGGGCGTGTCGGCCACCGTGCAGAGCATGATGTTCGTGTCCCTCCACGTCCCAGGGCTGCCCTGATACTGATGCTGTGCGGTACTCAGGATGTTGGTCTGCTCTCCAGAACCGGGCTTTTATAGAAAGAGGAGGCTGTGCAGGAAGAGCCTTTCTGATGACGCTCGCTCTCCCATTGTTTGCTTGGTGATTGAAAAACGGCAGACAATGAGGACTGGGGGGGGGGGGAGGGATAAAAATATCTGCTGGTTCATTGCCCGCAGCGGCGCACGCGAAAAACAAACAGCGGCGTTTCGCTTTACACGATGCCGGATTTATAGGTGTACAAAGACTTCATATCGTACATATTGCGCAATAAAGTAAATATGTCATTGGACAGACACCCACACACAATATGTTGTGGGCGGGGCTATCACAGCATCATCCTCCATGTGTAGAATGTAAGAACCCCCCCCCCCCCCCCCTTTGGACCCCGCGCCATGATAATGTGACCAGTGTAGAGTTCGCTGTGCGAGTCTCTGTTCTGTAGGTGGCGTTTTGACTCCTCCCTCTTTTTTTTCTCCCAAAGCTTTTTTTTTCTGTGACTGAGGGAGAACAGTAGCTGTCAGTGTTTTCTGTGTTTTGAAGTTATATCATTTTCCATGATGAGCCTCTCGTACAGTGTCCTTCCTATTGTATGTTGGGATAAAGCTCTGCCCTTTTTAATGAGAGCCATGTGACTGTGACCTGTACGTGTGGCTACTGCCAGTTACACATGACCACAAAGTCTCTTTGATGTAGTGTGTGTGTGTGTGTGTGTGTGTGTGTGTGTGTGTGTGTGTGTGTGTGTGTGTGTGTGTCTGAGGCAGTGGTGGCCTAATGGGTAATGAAATGGACCCGTATTCGGAAGGTTTTTGGATCAAGGCAAATCCCCCCCCCCCCCCCCACACACACACACACACACACACACATGCAGAGGACCCATTTCACTGTGTGACCGTTTGCTCTGCTTGCTGTGCTCCACAATGACACAATCTCTTTCGCATAATTCAGATGCTTTTTTTCCCAGATGAGTGTGTGTTTCTGTGTGTGAGCACATAGCTGCTTTCATATGAAAGACTTTAGACACAGAGGATCAGAACCCAGTGACCGTTTTACATAAAGGCACACGAGGTCCGCATTGCTGCGTTGCACCCTGTGTGTGTGTGTGTGTGTGTGTGTGTGTGTGTGTGTGTGTGTGTGTGTGTGTGTGTATAAAGTGAGAAATGTCAACGACTGTAATCAGAAAAATGCCGTGGTGACTCAGCGTCATGGTTTTGTCCCTTTGTTTTTGTTTAGATGTTGGGGGTGGGGCTCTACTCAGAAAGGGGTGGGATTGGTTGAGAACCATGTGGTTGGTTAAGAACATAGGCATCTTCTTATGGCTAATTCCAGATCAAGAAGAAAAAGACTAGATGGGCGAGACCATTTGTGCTACTAGACTAATCCCATTACACATTTATGGAAAGTACAAGAAAAAAAACATCATGGAGTATGTCAGTCTGAGAATCAAGGTTTAGCCTTGGTGAGCATGTTAAGCAGGATTTTATGCAAAATCCGGACCTTTGTACAGTAGAGTGGACACGTGAGGGATTTCTCTGCGAATCAGAACTCCAGGATGACTTTTTAGAATGTCATGTGACCTGAAAGTATGAAAAAGTGGCTGAAATACATTTTTCATTGTTTTATTGAACTGCACATGTTCCCAAATTTTTGGTTTATCTGAATGAAAGAAATGCCCACCTCTGCAGTGTTAGGATGCTGGACTTCCGGGACTCTTCCCCCGTCTGCTCCAGCCATCCTCATATTTCACAGCTGTCAGGTCGTGCTGAGTTGCTCTGGTGTTATTGCCCAGCATCAGTTCTCTCTCTCTCTCTCTCTCTCTCTCTCTCTCTCCACCACTCCTCCCTCACTTTCCACCATGTGCCCCTCCCCCTCGCTCTGCCCCTCTTCCCTCTCTGGCGAGAAGTGCTGTTTTCAGCACTCTCTGTCTTTCTGTGTTCCTGTGTGAATGAAGGACATTTGGATCTCCATACTGCGCTCTCTCTCTCTTCGGTCCGGGTTCCTGATCTGCAGTGCGTGTGTACCTGTGTGCATGCTTGCGCTTGTGTGTGGGGGGGGTTTCAAGGCTGCAGGCGTTGATGAACGTTTGCGGACGTTGCCAGACGTTGTCTCGTTAGAGCCTCCGCCCGGAGCGTTGCTTGGTGGCAGGAGGCGGAGCCGCTTTATGGGACATTTCGTGGCCGCTGTCTGCGTTCGGCGCCGTTCTGCGGAGCGGCATGAGGTCAGAGCGTACGAGCCGGGTCTGCATCGTCGTCCTGGAGGAGGTGGAAGATGACGACCCCTCCCCTCTGCCTCCGAAACCCCCGCTGGAGCGCCTTTCCCAACATGCACTACTGCACACGAACGCTCAGGAAGACAAGGTGAGCGAGCGGGCGAGTCGTGGACAAATGGAGAACGGCAGCTAGGCGTTTCTGGATACAGGAACGTTAGCACTAAGACTTTGTACTAGCTGCTCCAGTCTGCCCTGGACAAGGACATGCTGATTTCAGGGACGAGCCAATCGTTGCTCCGCGCCGTTGTACCACATGGTGTCGTTCTCGCTCGTGTTCCACCACCGTTCATGCTGCAGCAATAATCCTGCTCCTGTCTCCGTAAAAGCCGTACGCCGTCCCTGCAGGGTTCCTGCCAGATAATTAGCATGAACATATGGAATGGCAGCAGCTTTGGAGTAACAGAACTAGAATGGCTAGAACTAGAATGACTCCATATTTAGTAAAATAGTGTATTGTATCCAGAAGGACTATTTCTCATTATACATAATAACGAAACCAGAAAGGGGGTTTCCTCGTTACATGCTGTATCGGTTTCCTTGATATATACACACACACACACACACACACACACACTTTATTCAGAGTATACTCTTTATTCAGAGTAACGGAGCCAGAAGGATAATTTCTCATTATACACTATAACGTAACCAGAAAGGGGGTTTCCTCTTTGTATATACTTTATTGGAACCAGAAAGGGGGTTTCCTTGATATATATACTTTATTCAGAGTATACTCTTTATTCAGAGTAATGGAGCCAGAAGGATAAATTCTCATTATACATAATAACGCAACCAGAAAGGGGGTTTCCTCTTTATATATACTTTATTGGAACCAGGAAGGGGGGTTCCTTGATATATACTATAACTTTGTCTTTATTCAGAGTAACGGAGCCAGAAGGATAATTTCTCATTATTCCCTTGTTATATACTGTATCGGAACCAGAAAGGGGGTTTCCTCGTTATAAACTGTAACGCAACCAGAAAGAGAATTTCTTGTTGTACACTGTAACGGAACCGGAATTCTGCTGAGTAATGGATCCCCACTCTGTTTTATGATGCTGAATCAGCAGTGTGTGACTGGTCTTGTCACGGCTGCATTAGCACGCTGTTAGGGGCTCTGCTGGAGGTGGGCAGGTGCTGAACAGCAGCTGTGGTGGTGTGGTGGGGAACACGGATCTGTTGTAGGTCAGCTCAGTTCTGACATTATTGGTTCTTTATTGAGTTCCTTATTGATTGATTGGGAGCCGCAGATTTTTAAACTGAAACCAGAACTGAGATTTTACTAAATTAAATTAAATAATGTCTTTGGTTTCTCTTTACTTTGTCTCCAGGAGTCTGTGTTTTCTTTAATGCATTATTCTCATTTTTATTGTTATTATTAATCATTAGTGCCTAGCTTAGAGTAATGCGTGTATGCAAACTACTGGTGCCGTGAGAACGTTCGTTTGGTTCTCTAGAAGGTTCCACGTTTTCCCCCTGTGTGCCTGATAGATGACTGATTGGTTTTTGTCTGCTGTTGGTCTCTCCCTCAGCCCTCTCTGGTGAAAGCGATTTTTAATGCAGACCCCGACGAAGTTCGCTCCCTCATTTTCAAGAAGGAAGATGTCAACGTGCAGGTAACGCCCCCTGCTGACTCTCTCTCTCTCTCTCTCTCTCTCTCTCTCTCTCTCTCTCTCCCTCCCTCTGTGTGTGTGTGTGTCCTGCTGAGGCTCATCTGAAAGGCCTTTGGACAAGCCTGTGTGGTTCTGGTCCGTTTCCAGGGTGATGATGCCCTGGCATGCAGATTAATGAGGCTGTTAAAGATCCCTCTGTATTACGGCCGTTAACAATAAAAAAAAAATGTATTAATTTAAATCCCGCTAGTCCAGGAGAACTTTGACCTCCAGGACCGGAAGAGGGGGCGGTGTTCTTTGCCCAGAGAGGTGGGGCCAGCCAGTGGCTGGAACAGTCTGCTGACTCCTTTATGTGCGTGCGTTATGAGCAAGACAGAAGAATGCTGTGCTGAAGAGAGCTGGACACCATGATTAAGTCCCCGTGTCCAGTTCCTTCCTCTGTTGCCAGGAGAGAGAATATGTCTGTCTGTGCTATAATAACACAAGAAAACCTCAACACACACAATCATACATAATAAATGCACCGCACACGCGCACACACACATATCGAGATCATCCATATGCGACACTTACTGGCCTAACTGACCAACAAGGAAGGCCACAGCTCCATCACAGAGTCTCTCAGTGCTCACTGTGTGTGTCACTTTAAAATGACAGCACAGGGTGTAACTGACACTCAGGCCCTTCACGCTCAACAATGAAACCTAAAGGTTGTTGATATATTTAGAAAAAACTGCTGTCGTGAACTTTCCCTCCCTGTTGAATGTGCACACGACTCCCAGCACCACAGAACCTCCTCACTGGGCCACATAAAACCAGGAAATATATATATATATATGTAAGTACTTGACTGTAACACGAGTGTACATTTATAAAATCATGCTGGAGTTCAGGTTTAGTCAGACTGGACAAAGTGGGCAGGGGGGGTCTTCTTTGTTCTCTGATTGGCTGTGTGTGTGTTGCCACTTCCTGTAGGATAATGAGAAGAGGACCCCTCTGCACGCCGCTGCGTACCTGGGTGACGCTGAGATAATTGAGCTTCTTATACTATCAGGTATGCAGATTTTCTCTTTGCGTGTGTTATTTGGGATGTCTGGGTTTGTCTTGTAATTCTTTATTCATTTTTCCGGGTTGTCCTGTAGGGGCCAGAGTTAATGCCAAAGATAATAAGTGGTTGACCCCCCTGCACCGTGCGGTGGCCTCCTGCAGTGAGGTGCTCATCTTCTGCTTCCGCTCTCGCACCACAGAACCATACCATAGATCATTTGAGTTTGTTGTGCCATGTTTCTTACTGCGTCTCTCTCTGCTCCTGGTCAGGAAGCTGTACAAGTTCTCCTCAAGCATTCGGCAGATGTCAACGCTCGGGACAAAAACTGGCAAACTCCGCTCCACATCGCTGCTGCCAACAAGGCCGTGCGCTGCGCCGAGGCACTGGTTCCGCTGCTGAGCAACGTGAACGTGTCGGACCGAGCCGGACGCACTGCGCTGCACCATGCGGCCTTCAGCGGCCACCTCGAGGTGGGATTCATACTGACATTTCAAACTAGGTCTGAATGTAGTCTGCATCTAGACTTTCGTATGATTGGGTTTAAGACCCATCCGCTCTAAGTGTCTTAGGACTGTGACTATGTCTAGACTGGCCAAAACCTATTTTAATGGGACCAGGGATAAGTTGTGGTTTTAGTATGTATTAGGACAACATTTAGTGATTTGTAATTTAGTTATTTGAACACGTCGTTGTCCTCTTTATTAGAAATGTGCACCGTAGAGAGGGTTTGCTGTTTTAGTTGCAGCAGAACATGCTATCCAACATGTAGGAGTTTTCATTTGGGGTCCAACAGCTTGGGTTATAGGTCAGTTTGAGGTGGGGCTAAAGCGTCAGAAACGCTGACTCCAAGTGGACGCAAGGCCAGACCAGATTGAAATTTTGCTGTTTTAAAATATAAATTCTACCATAGACTGTAGACCGTATATAATCTTTAAATTTAAATGTAGAGTAACGTTTGTCCATAGCAAAGGCACTGCAGCAGGAATCTTAATAATAAGCTTTTTACTAATTTCAAAATAGATATGAACATAGGATATTTATTTAGCAAATCTGCAATTATAGGACACAATATGATCATGTTTGAGCATCTCTCCCATAAAGGTCTTTATGGGAGATTTAGGTATTTTTCTGGACATTCATGGAACTTTGCTGGATTTTTTTTTTTTCTAATTCATTAAACAAAAACCTGGAAATCTCTGCTTTCATAAAGTCATGTATGTCTGTGAACTTACATGCTTTTTTTTTTTATTCCTATAGCCGAATAAATTGTTGAAATTCTAAGCAATACAGCCGCTCTTCCACTCGCTGCGGTTTTGGCTGTTTGCAGTGTTTCAAAATAAATGCTTACATGGATCCATGTACATGGATTTACATTCTTATTTTGACCCTAAGATGAAAGGCACTATATTAATGTATGTTAAAGGACCCATGACAAGGGTTTCCACTGATCCTTAATTTGGATTTTTGAAAATTAAAGTCTTAAATATCATTAACAATTACTAGTAATCCTTAAATCCAGAGTTAAAGGACATAAAAATACTGCAGACCCAATAAACATCATTTACGTACGACTAACTCTTGAGTTCAGTGGCATGAGTGTTGTATAGGGTCATGTAGATTTTGACCAGCTGAACCATACATACATCCACAGACTCCACCCCCTGGAGTAAATAATTATGTAATAAGTGAAATAAGAAAGGAATGAAGAGATTTTATTTGCTCTGTGCACAGATGGTCAAGCTGCTGCTGTCCAGAGGCGCCAACATCAATGCGTTTGACAAGAAGGACAGGAGGGCCATCCATTGGGCGGCGTATATGGGTATGCTATTTTAACCCAGTTTTTGTGTGTGTTGGGCAGTTGAATGTGTGTTTTTCAGCAGAACAGCATTTGCCTGCAGGTGATGAGTCTGTCTGTTTCTGATTCGCACCTTGAACCTCCAGGTCATATGGAGGTGGTGAAGCTGTTGGTGTCACACGGGGCCGAGGTGAATTGTCGGGATAAGAAGGCGTACACTCCCCTCCATGCTGCTGCATCCAGTGGGATGATCAGTGTGGTCAAGTACCTGCTGGACCTGGGCGTGGATGTGAGTTTTACCCCTACAGAACTCCCATTACTTGTGTTGTCTCGGTTCCTTAAAATAGCTAAACTACACAAAAACGAACTTATTTGATCATAATGACGTTGCATTGAAAACAATTATAAATGCTAATTTTTTTTATCCCAAAAGATCCACCAAATGCCTCTAATTTTTAATTCTCGATGCATGTTGCAGATTTAGAGCATGAGCAATAACAATATTTTCAAGAGGTTACAAAAGAAAACAGCTAAACAATTCCCAATCTAGACACCCATTTTTAAAAAAATAAATAAAAGGAAAAAATATATACATACATACAGATACTCCACAAAAAAAACAGCCTACAATCGCCCCCACAATCAACCTATTTAACAACAAACAAACAAACAAACAAATAACTTCACCACCGCAGAGCTCCACCCAGACATGAACTGTATCACCCAGGAACAGAAGGGAAATTCTTACTCTTAACCAGATCGAAAAAAGGGAGCCCAGATCTTATTAAATGTTGTAAAAACAATGAAGACCATGTGATGTGGGAGAAGAGAATAGAGTGTGTAGAAAAAACTCTTTCTCCCTCCACACAAAGCACTGTATTCAACCACTCCAATTTGATGTTACCTGGCAGAAAGAGGCATGGCACAGTAGAGGTTAAAAATGAACAGTTTCTAATTTATTAACACCGGTAAATAATTATTGTAGTTACATGTGAATATTGAATGTAAAAAGGTACCAACGTTACAGAGAAAATAAAAATGAGAAAAAGAGTAAAGAGGGAGAAGAGAAGGAGAGGGAAGCCTTCTGGCCTCCGATGGAAAACCCCCTGAGCAAGAAAGCTCAGAGCGCCTTTTTCCACATGTGAGCAGACCTTTATACCCCTGGCCTACAGGAAGTTGTCACTGACCAATCAGAACCTGTTGTTTCTGATGTCACGCCCCCGGTGCCTCCCATTTGGGGAAGACAAAGAGGGTGGGCGGTCCTGACGGCTGATACTTCACACGTAACCGTCAGTCAAAAGACATGTAAAACAGGGGTGTCGAAACCATCGACACATGAATGTCACACTTCCCCCTGCAGACATCTGTTATGCAAGGCAAAAGCAGGCTCCCGTGATGTCCATTCTTACAATGTCTTAAGGGAACCCCTTAGTGAAAGTCTTATCCTTTCCAGTTATAAAGAATAAAGAATATCCCATATTCAGTGAATTCGGTTGGGAGGTTTAGAGTATTTCCAGTTTGTCGTAATTCATTTTTTTATCAGTAAAGTAGAAAAGGCCAGCAAGTCCTAGTATTGATGTTTTGATGTGTGAGAACTAATAATAATAATAATCAGAAAAATATTTTTTGGGAATTGTTGAGGTTTAATGTTTTATATTAAGAAACAGTTGTTATGGTCAATTATGTAACCATAATTGACCATAACAAGTCTGCACCAAGGCTGGATTTCGGAAAGAAACTTCAGATACAGTATTAGGGGGACACTAACACCGATATAAAAAAAAAAAGGGGAGCTTTAAAAATAATTCATATTTGAAATACAGTACAGGCCAAAAGTTTGGACATACTTTCTCATTCAATGTGTTTTCTTTATTGTCATGACCATTTGCATTAGTAAATTCTCACTGATTGCATCAAAACTATGAATGAAGTTATGTACTTAACAAAAAAAGGTGAAATAAGTGAACATGTTTTATATTCTAGTTTCTTTGCTCTGATTACTGTTTTGCACACTCTTGGCATTCTCTCGATGAGCTTCAAGAGGTCGTCACCTGAAATGGTTGTTAAGTACATAACTCCACATGTGTTCATTCATAGTTTTGATGCCTCCAGTGAGAATCTACCAATGTAAATGGTCATGAAAATATAGAAAACTCATTGAATGAGAAGGTGTGTCCAAACTTTTGGCCTCTACTGTATGTATGTTTCAGGCAGAAGTAGTTCTAAAAGATTGACTTGTTTAAAGTAAATCAATGAATATCTGTATGCTCTCAAATACGTGTGGGCATGTCTGCCATGCAGGAGGTGGCAACCGATTGTTTTTTTTCTTGCTCACATCAAAGTCACTTATCTTGCAAAAGAAAACCCGACTGAACACATTCATATTTGGGAAATATACATGCATACATGAATTTAATTTATTCAGTGGGTACATCACAATTGATGCTTTTTATCCATATTTAAATTAGGGCTTGTTATTCTTAGTCATTCGGATGTTCTTTTTTACACCAGTTCTTCATTCAGGTTGAAGTGAGATGTAATGAAACACCAGGCATTCTTTCCCTTGTCTGTTCAGATAAATGAACCCAACGTGTATGGAAACACCCCGCTGCACGTGGCCTGTTACAACGGTCAGGACGTGGTGGTGAACGAGCTGATAGAGTCTGGTGCCAACGTCAACCAGCTGAATGAGAAGGGCTTTGCCCCGCTGCATTTCACCGCAGCCTCGCGCCAGGGTGCCCTCTGCCTCGAGTTGCTGGTCGACAACAGCGCCGATGTCAACATCAAGGTGGGAGCGTGAAAGTGATTTTGTTTAGTTATTGTAATGCACGACATATCACTGCACATGGTGAAATGCCTCTAGTGAGTAGTGGGAATCCAGTGGGGGACTGTACCTTGCCCGCTATACCCCCACTGTGCCAAATCCTGTTAAAAAAATTCCTTTTCAACCAGTTACACACACACACACACACACACACACACAGACACACACATCACAAAGAAGTTTGTTCCCTGCAGCTTTTCTTAGTCTGTTTCTACCACTAAGAGGATCCATGTGTGTGTGTGGCTTACCCCCTCCTCCAGAGTAAAGACGGTAAAACTCCTCTCCACATGACTGCCATTCATGGGCGATTTTCCCGGTCTCAGGCCATCATTCAGAGTGGTGAGTCCCCACCTCTCTACTCTGATTGGACACTCTGGTTTTATTATGAGCCTGATGTTTCTGATGACTGATTCTTGTGTGTGTGAAGGTGCGGAGATCGACAGCGTGGACAAGAACGGGAACTCTCCGCTGCACATCGCTGCCCGATACGGCCACGAGCTTCTCATTAACACGCTCATCACCAATGGGGCAGACACGGCAAAGTAGGTCCAACCAGAACCCTCACCCAGAGCTCCACCCACACAAATACACACCCTCCTCTTATGTTACATCAGAACCAGACTTGAACCACCTCTGCTCAGGTGATCAATCCAATCATGATGATAAGCTGCAATTTCATTCTAATTTCTCTCTTTCTGTCATATTAACTAGTAATAATCATGTGCACATCCTGTGCCTGTAGGGCCCTTCAGTTTGTTCTTATTTCTTTTAAATGTATATATTATTGCTCACATAAATAGACAGTATATTGTTATTTTCTGTACAAAGGGGATTGCTTGTCTGGTTCTTATTTGAATCGCCTCCTCCCTTGTAGGCGGGGCATCCACGGCATGTTTCCTCTGCACCTGGCGGCTCTCAGCGGCTTCTCCGACTGCTGCAGGAAACTCCTGTCGTCCAGTGAGTTCTCTCCTTTCGCTACACTCCTAACGCCACCTATACATGGGGGCGTATCAGTGGATGTCACATTCTGCAGGGTTCTTTTATTTAAAAACCTGGAAAACCTCCAAATTTTCTATTCTATATTTATAATACCAAATAAACATAAAGTTCTGGAAAAGTCTGACACGTAAATGTATAACGAAGTACATAGTTCCAGTAAGACTGCGTGAGAAACGTTTTTCAACTTTTACAACTAGCAACGTTTAAAAGTAACGCAGGTCTGTAGTATCTTTGGCTTTATGTTGTGAACCACGCCAAGTGGTACTGTGCGCGCATAGACCTGATAAGGTCTATTTTACTCTGGCTCGGACCTCTGTGAGCTTGGAGGAAGAAACAGTGGGCACTCATTCTGGCTTGAATAAGAGCTTTTTATTTGCAACCGGGTAGGTGAAGCCGACATTAGAACACGGGCATTTTTTTTTTTAGCTTACTGAACATTGAGAACGTGCCTGGAGACGGTGCCTAACCACCCACCTACACTAAACCCACATGTAACAGACATCTCAACATTCAACTATTTACATCCGACCCACTCATTTCCATTTCTTTTTAGTGTAGTGCTCGCAAAGCATGCTGGTACGGTCAGGTTGGCTGGCCTCCAACGCCACGGAACTTTCTGAGAAATTTCATGAACGTTTGCCTTTTGAGTAATTAAATGGTCATGGATATTTTATTTATTTATTTTTGTCACTTGTGAAATCTTATTCAGACTAATACAACTGTGTGTTTTCAGGCTTTGACATAGACACCCCTGATGATTTTGGGAGGACCTGTTTACACGCTGCGGCGGCTGGCGGGTGAGTCTATGCGTCCACCTCGCTGTTCTCTGGACTCGGGCAATTCACCGGCACTGATCCCTCCCATCTACCTTGGCAGGAATCTGGACTGTTTAAACCTCCTGCTTAACACGGGCGCCGACTTCAACAGGAAGGACCGCTTTGGGAGGTGAGTTGGGTCACGCGCGACCCTCAGATCCTGTTGGTATCCAGAGGTCACAGTTGCTCTGTCCTGTGGGCAGGACTCCGCTGCACTACGCCGCGGCCAACTGCAACTACCAGTGCCTGTTCGCCCTGGTGGGCTCCGGGGCGAGCGTGAACGAGCTGGACGAACGCGGCTGCAGCCCGCTGCACTACGCCGCCGCTTCTGACAGCGACGGCAAGTGGGTGGCTTTCACTCTGTTTATATCGTCCACTGCAGCGTCCTGCTGCTGCGCGGGATCTTACTTGTGTGTGTTCAGGTGTTTAGAATACCTGCTGCGTAACGATGCGAACCCTGGCATCCGAGACAAACAGGGCTACAACGCTGTGCACTATGCCTCTGCCTACGGACACCGACTCTGCCTTGAGCTGGTGAGCGTCGACAACACACACGCAGACGGGGGGCTCAGGCTTTTTTTTAAGGGGCTTCTTAAGGGTCATTAGAGGGTCATTTGTTTATTTGACACAGCCATGAAAACTGTTTGTGTTGCAGATTGCGAGTGAAACTCCGCTGGACGTGGTAAGTTCTGCCTTTCTGTTCCTTCACGCGGTTTCTACAGTTTTTATTTGAATTCTAAGTGTGTGTTTGTGTGTGTAAGTTGATGGACACTTCAGGGACAGACATCCTGAATGACACAGACGGTCGAGCGCCGATCAGCCCCCTGCACCTCGCAGTGAGTAATATCATGCACATACACACACACACACACACACATAGACACATCACATGTGCAGCTCTTGTGATAGTTTGATTCTGTGTGTGTGTTTAGGCATACCACGGTCACCACCATGCCCTGGAGGTCCTGGTTCAATCCCTGCTGGATCTGGACATTCGGACGGCGGAGGGACGGACGCCGCTGGACCTGGCAGCGTTTAAGGGTCACGTGGAGTGTGTAGATGTTCTCATAAACCAGGGAGCATCAATACTGCTGAAAGATTACACACAGAAGAGAACGGCCATACATGCTACAGGTACACAAACACACACACACACACACACACACAGGCGGCTGTATTGTTGCATAATGACTCGTCACTCTTCTTTGTTTTCCGGCAGCCATGAATGGTCACTCTGAGTGCCTCCGTCTGCTGATCGGCAGCGCCGACCTCCACACGGCCATCAATATTCAGGATGGCAACGGACAGTGAGTCACTGTGTTTGTGAGTGATTGTGCTCCTTTGATACAGTATTGAACCTGGCCTGTGTGTGTTGCTAGAACCCCTCTGATGCTGGCGGTCCTTGGCGGACACACCGACTGCGCTTACTCCCTGCTCAGTAAAGGGGCCAGTGTGGAGGCCAGGGACCGGTGGGGCCGGACGGCGCTGCACCGTGGAGTGAGTGGATTTATTTATTTATTTATTTAAAAATTACAGATTTTATTGGACCTTTTTTCCCTCTTGGTAAACCTAAAGCTAAGGTCTACATAGGCTTTCCGTTTCTCCGGAATCTGGTGCTCCATGTAACATTTTAAACAACATTATATACTGACATAAAGCGACTGTGTATGACAAGTACAAAACGTGGGACACAAGCCGTGCAAGAGTTAGAAAAAAAAAAAAGTTAGTCAACAAGAAGACAGATACAGCACTTAAATCTAGTTAAATGAATAGTGAAGGTGCCGAGTAAAAAATTGTGCCAATACTGCTCTAATAGAAATTTGTTTTGAACATAAGCGGTAGAATTGACATGTAGGATGGTAACTTTGTTATGACTGATGCCCATTCTAAAACTAGGGAACTAAAATGTGTCCACGGAAACATTTTACGGATTCAAAATGGTGCGACGCTGACAGCAGTGTTGTTGTGCATGGGAAATACTGCCTCCAGCAGGTGGATTTTGGTCAATTCTTTTGGAAAATTATGTAATAGGATTGAAAATGTGGCTTCAAGAAAATATGCGTTAAATTGTGAAAAACTGGACTGCCTGAAGAGTGTTGAACCAAGTATCCGGTTTGACCACACTGTATGTTAACTCTGTGCATGCGTAGGCGGTGACAGGCCACGAGGCATGTGTCGATGCTCTGCTGCAGCACGGTGCGAGTGTCCAGGTACGGGACACTCGGGGACACTCGCCACTGCACCTGGCGGCGTCCTGTGGCCACGTCGGGGTCCTGGGGGCACTGATCCAGGCTGCCCAGTCCCTGGAGTCCATACCGGTCCTCACAGACAACTGGGGCTACACGCCGCTCCACTGGGCGTCCTACAACGGTGAGTAGATTTGATCTGTCCTCCATTGTTGCCGTGGTAACGTGGCCTGACCGCCTCCTGTCTGTGCGCGTGTCTTGTCTCTTCAGGCCACGACTCATGTGTTGAGATGTTGCTGGAACAGGAGCTTTTCCAGAAGCTGGATGGGAACTCCTTCAGTCCGCTGCACTGTGCTGTGTGAGTGTGTGTTTTGTGTCTCACTCAAAGAACGAATACGCTACCATGGCGATCAGGTTAATGTCGTCTGTGCTCTGCAGGATGAACGATAACGAAACTGTCGCCGAGATGCTGATTGAGTCGCTGAGTCCAGCCCTGGTCAACGCCATGGACTCCAGGTCTAGGTGGGGCATTAATGACTAACAACCACGTAACCGTAGCAACTTTGAGTGAAGTGCTTGTTTATGCATTTAACATGTAACGTTTGACCTTTGACCCTCAGGACGCCTCTGCACGCAGCAGCGTTTACGGACCACGTGGAATGTCTGCAACTGCTGCTGAGTCAAAATGCACAGGTCAACTCTGTCGACGTCACAGGCAAAACGCCACTCATGATGGCGGCTGAGAATGGCCAGACCAACGCCGTGGGTATGACACACACACGCACGCTCTTCATAACCCTGATCCTTTAGCATGTTGCACCATTTACAGCAGTGGTGTTTAAATGTTGCCAGATTGTGTTGATTTATGGTGTAATATTGTTGAAGTGGTGGACTGATTTTACTAGGGCTGTACATTTTTTTTTATTTCCTCTAAATCTCTGTATAAATGCTAAATTCAGCACTTCATCATTTACACGATACATCAGAGTATTTTAGATATGTATACCCCTATGTTGTATTGCATCGTTTTTAACCCTCCCCTGCCCACAGAGGTGCTGGTGAGCAGCGCTAAAGCTGACCTGACGCTGCAGGACAACAGCAAGAACACAGCCCTGCACCTCGCCTGCAGCAAGGTAACAGCACAACTAGAACCTCTCAACTACATCAAGCACACACACAGAGTGCAAACTGCATCGTTTCCTTCCCCTCAGGGCCATGAGACGAGTGCCTTGTTGATCCTGGAGAAAATCACGGACCGAAATCTCATCAATGCAACCAACACGGCGCTACAGACGTAAGCACCGCCTTGTTCTCGACTGCCATACAAATCATAGTATAAAACGTGTAAAAAAAAAGTATTTGTACTGTATTGAGCCCAGTGCTGGTGTAGAATATTCTACGGTTTGGGGAAAATCCAGCCTAACTCGTGTCTGTGTTTTCTCTTCAGGCCGTTGCACGTCGCAGCTCGTAATGGTCTGACAGTGGTCGTGCAGGAACTTCTGGGTAAAGGAGCCAGTGTCCTCGCTGTGGACGAGAACGGTGAGAACCTTGATGCTCTGACCCAATCATTTATGGCATTTACCATACACCCTTACCCAGAGCATCTTACCATCAGTAGTGACAGGGACAGTCCCCCCTTGAGACACTCAGGAGTTAAATGTGTTGCTCAGGGACACAATGGTAGTAACGGTAGCCGATCAGAATCCCTCTCCTGATGATGTTCATGAATGACCATATTTGGTTGCAGTCAATAATTATTATTTCTACTTGTCTCCAGGTTACACCCCTGCCTTGGCCTGCGCACCAAACAAAGATGTTGCCGACTGCCTCGCCCTCATCCTGGCCACCATGATGCCCGTATCCCCTGGTACCATGGGTGCCGTGCCCGGCCTGACCTTCAGCGCAATCAACCACTACTCAAGTCCCTCCAAGGCTGTGACCTTTGACCCTCCTCTGGGCACAGACCACACCTCCTACTGTAGCTTCAACAGCCTGGGCCGGGAGGATGGCCTCGTTGTCCCGGACGACGAGCTCAACGACTCTGACTCTGAGACGTACTGAGAACTCGGTGTGAACCCTGCCCCCCTTACGCCAGCCTAACAGTTACTGGTGGCCACACCCCCTCCCACCACTCTGTGGCCGTATTGGCCAAAACTCTCAGGAGCCTTAGTGAGCGAGAACAGTGGAGACAGAGCGACAAACAGCCCGAGGACCCACATCAGGACTCTGCGCACACACACCATTTTTTTTTCCCCTTCACTTTTATTTAGTTTTATTACTGGGTACCGTACTGGACTACAGTACCCAGAAGCCCCTTTGCTCTGGAAGTGAGAAGGAAGAGCTATGGGACCAAGTGCTGCAGACATTTCACACACAGACACACACACTTTTCCCCACTATTTCCTGAGTTCAGCTTCATTAGGGCTTCTTTCATTATTTCCCCCCATTTGGTTTTAAAGTCGCAGTTAATTTATTATCAGCTCAGAGATTCACACTTTGTGTGTGTTTGGTGGGATGAAAGAAAGGCCTTGTCTCACACACACGCACACTCCCACTCCCTTGCTTTTTTTTTTTTTTTTTTTTTTAAATCCATCTTGGTTCCCACAGTGTGTTGCTGTTTGGACTGAGTGTTTTGACTGTAATCTGAAATGGAGGCGAGCCTGTGTGTCTGTATTTTATATATATATCTATATATGTGTGTGTGGTGTGTGTGAGAGAGAGCGAGAGCATTGTTGCCTTTTTTTTTTTTGTTTGTTTGTTTTTAGGTGTGGAAAAACTGGCCTCTTGGTGCATTGTTATTAAAATGATTACTAATAAGTAATTAATAAATTTTTTCCTTTTTGAGATTCCCCCCGTTTGTGTCTGTCCTTCCCAGAAACGCTGGCTTCCTGTACAGTTCTGTTTGGGTTTATCATGAGGCATAGCTTTGGTTTTGATCAGTGATCATGGCTGTAGGAGCCATGAGAAAGTTTGTTCCCCAAAAAAAAACAGCGATCCCACTTCCTGTGGTGAGAACTCGCCAAAAAGAGGGCGGTTCTATTCCCCATCCTTCTCATAGACTCTGCTGTACAGAACTGCAGTCACCAGTCCAGTGGTCATCCCAGCTCTGGACATGTAGAACTGCCCGTCCGTCCCCCTGCCAGACTCGTCCGGCACGTCCAGCACCATGCCGCTTCCCAGAATTCCCGGGAAAATGTGACGGGAGCTGAAGTTGCCTTCCAGCCTGAAGTCTATCAGACTTCTGGAATGGTCTATTTCCTCGCCACAACTCGCAAAATCTGTGCCGGCGCACCTGACCAGGGCGCAGACCTCCAGGAAGTACACGCCGTGGACCACGTGGAGGCCCTGGAACACGCCCAGGGCGTAGAGCTCCTCCTGGCTGGCGGCAGACCTCCGGAACAGCAGGTGGCAGCAGAGCGTGCCGTGGCAGATGGACAGATTCCCCCGGACGCCCTGCAGGGGTGAGAGGGTGAAGTTATCGTACATCATGGTGGAGGTAAAGACGGGAGGTTCCTGGCCACAGCTGCCACCCTGTGACTTGAAATGCCACCCGGTCGCGTGCCACCCGTCGTGGCTCCCATCAGACCCTTGTCTGACCCGCCCAGAAAATGGTGCCACTGCTGAGCCTGGGTTCTCCACCCCTTCACCCATCATGGCCGGGTCTAGTACGGGCACCGTACCAACCAGCAGCCTCCCAGTCTCCCCCGCCGCGTCGTGATGGTAGACCGCATGCCACGGGGTGTAAACGCCGCTGCCGGTCATGCCCAGGTCGGCCGCCCGGATGTTGGCGGCGAGGAGCGTGACCCCGGCGCCATAGGAGAAGGAGCGCTGGATCTGGACGGCGCTCAGCAGGGGCAGCTGGTTCATCCAGGCGGTGGGGTACACCAGCTGCCTGACGCCCAGCTCCTCCACCAGCGCCACGGCCGGCGCGCGGAACAGCAGGTCGAAGCAGGTCAGCACCCCGAAGCGGCCCGCGAAAGGGGTGGAGAAGGTGACCAGCTCCGCCGCCCGAGGCGCGTCGAAGGCTGCTTCAAAGTAAAGATTCTGCTTGTGGTAGCGTGCCACGAGGGCGCCGTCGTCGCTGAAGACCACGTCCGTGTTGAACTGGTAGCGCCCGTCTGAGGGGCAGTGGGCGTCGGTGGTGGGGTCACATGGCTGCCTGCCGGCCATGTTGGCCACCAGGTAGAGGCGGTTCCTCCGAGCGATGCAGCTGAGGCGCTGCAGGATCTGATGACGACATTGCACGGTTTAACCACAAATCCACGTTTCAGAAGCTTCGGAACGCGCCGTCGTTCCACGGGCGTACCTCAGTGTCTGGGAAGCGTGTTGGCTCGGCGCAGGGACACCATGTCACCAGGCCAGGGTCCGGCACCGTCTCCAGATAACTGGCAATGGAGGCTCTGGTGAAGTTGAAGCCCTGAATGGCGTCTTCGGGAAAGACTATGATCTGGACACCCTGCAGCAAGGTCAGAAGGGTCACAGGGTCACCTTGGGTCACAGGGTCACCTTGATACTAAAAAACCGTCCCCGTTTACCTGTTGCGCCGCTCGCCCCGCCTGCTCCTCCAGCACGTCCAGGTTCTTCTGCGCATGCTCGAGCGCCGCCCGTCTACCCAGCGTCTCGCGGGGGTTCGGGTTCAGTTCGACCCGGTGCTCGTACACCGCGGCCACGTAGGAGTAGCGCGGCTCGGCGGCGCGCACGACCAGCAGAGTCGCGCACAGAGCGGCGCGGAGCAGCACGGGCCAGCGGAGCCGCATCGTGCGGTGACTGCGGCGACAAAGTCCGTCGGTGTCAGGTGACCACGCGGCTTTCTTACGTCATTCACGCCCGCTGCCGTCGGTGTTACGTTTATACTAGCGAGTATTTTATGTTTCGTGCGCCGGCCGGCAGGGGGCGACATGTGAGCGCAGGGGGCATTTTGTTGCCAAATCCTATCTTTTCAAGTCACTTAAAAAAAAAAAAAAAAAAAAACGAGTTGTACTTATTTGTGAACTGATTGTGATACACAGCACAGCACAGCACACGGGGCACACAGTGAAATGTGTCCTCTGTATGTAACCATCACCCTTGGTGAGCAGTGGGCAGCCATGGAAGTGTGTGGGGACGGTGCTTTGCTCAGTGACACTTTGGCGGATCGGGATTCGAACCGGCAACCTTCTAATTACGGGGCCGCTTCCTTAACCACTAGGTTCGGCGTCAACATATAAAAAACATCAGATGAAGAACATGGGTCATATGAAACGAGACTTTGTTTCTGATTCTATTGATTTAAGACACACATTTCTTTTTGTTTGCTTTTGTTTTATTTTCTTTTTACTATTTATTGCTCTATGATTGAAGAATTGTAACATATACCCCCGTTTGTATAAAACAATGTATAAATTAAACATGATATTGTGGGTTTAAACTTAAGACTTCAACTGAATTGACTTAATTCACACTCTTTATTTGTTGTGTAACAAAACCTGGTGGCATTTGTAGTCCAGGTTGATCTCCGAACCAGTCCGCTATAAAGCTGAAGGTCAAGTTTGTTTGTGTGTGTGTGTGTGTGTGTGTGTATATGAGCGAGCGAGAGAGAGAGAGAGATCAGTAATATCAATAATACTGTATGGTCTGTAGTGTTTTCTTGTCCACATGGGATAACGGCACCCAGCTGCTCAGGATGCTGGAGTTGGAACTGGAACGAGAGGCGTTCTAGATACGGAACAAAGATGGCTTCATCTGGTGCGAGGTGGTCCAACAGCCCGTCCCAGAAATCCACAACACTGATTGGTCAGTCTCACACGATGAAGACGAGAACACTGATGCTGTTTAGGGTGTTTTTAGTTTTTGAGTTTTAAACTCCACTGAGTAGCAGAGAAGGGCGGGGTCAAGGGTCACAGTCATCGGCGCTCCTGATGGTAAGGCTGTTCAGACTCGGCTCCAGCAGGGGGACCCCCTGACTGGGGAGTTTGGCGGCTTCCGGCTTCCCCTCGGCACCCTCTGCACGTTCTCCTGCACACAGACATCCACAGGGTGTCAGCAACTGAGACGCTACCACACACACACACACACACACACACACACACACACACACACACACACACACCTCTCTCCTGGTCACATTCCGGTGACGACGCCCCGCTGCACTCACTCCGGGGCCCAAGGACTGGAGACACGTCCCCAAAACCCTCCAGTGAGTTGGAACCTGGCAGCTCCAGAGATGTGGGGCAGGAGGAAGACGCAGGGTAGGGGTGGGGCAGGGTTATGGGGGTGGAGCCCAAACTGCCCGTGGAGCACGTCTCTGGATCGTCCTCTGACGTCGTTCTGTTTCCGCCGTCTTCCTCAAATGTCATTGAAACCACTGCAGAACCGACAGAACCCAGGTCAAGAACCCCAATCAATATGAACAGCTCACACACACACACACACACACATCGACTCACTAGAAATGCCATCGGACTCCATTTTGAAGTTGGAGATGTCATCTGCTGACCCTCGGTCACCTTCTGCCCCTACGCCCCGCCCACGAGGCCCCATGGGCGTGAGGCGCCGGCGGGCATGGATCTCGTCGGAGATGCTCTCCAGATTACGCAGGGCGGTGCGGTACTCCGCCTTGGCGTGGCTCAGCTGCGCCTGTCGCTCGTCGACGCGCCGCCTCAGCTGCTGTGAGACACAAGGGGGCCGGCAAGCAGTCAGAGCTCCGCCCATCGGCCACACCCACTCAACATTAAACACCCCCACTCCGCACTCACCTCCAGCTGCAGGTAATACTGCGCCTTCAGCTCGAAGTACGGCCTAAAGGGGGGGGGCGAGAGGCGTCATCACGGAGACGCGGAACAGTTACACAACAGCGACCCACGGCCCACATTCTCCCGCCATTCGAAAGCAGGAAAAACATCTGGAGTTGATCAGAGCTGGAGAGACACACATTCTTTCTCTTTTTTTTTTACCTGGATTTGTTTATAACTCGTTTCAGCTTCTTCTCCAGTTGCTTCATGTGATTGATGGCCGTGTTGTATTTTGCCGCGGTCTTCCGGTGCTCCAATTCGCTGCGCGTCCTGCTCTGCTCCGCCTCCATCACCTGCGACAGCCAATCGCAGATCTTTAAATGGCTGTAAAGCCACAACGTTACCAGCTGGACCGGCGTGCATACCCTCTGGGTGGCGTGGTTGAGCATCTCCTGCCAGGCGGAGTCGAACTGCCGGGTGTCCTCCTCCAGCAGCCGCTCCTCGGCCAGGGCGATGGTCTCCTTCGCCGCCCGCAGGATCTCCACGGCCCTCTGGAACTCCTGCGTGGCTTTCTGCGCCTCCAGCTGCGCCTGTGGAGGGCCAGGGGGCGGAGTCGTCACAGATTCTGCACAACAGGGGGCGGAGTCGTCACCGCTGTACAACTCAGCGAATTCAGCAGCTTTTATAAACTCCTTGCATGTCGTCAACATTCCAGAAGCATTACAGAACAGACCAGACATGAAATCTGCTGGACACGTTCGGCCTCTCGCCGTGAATGAGTCACATGACTCTCGCTTTCCTCCGTGTGTGTGTGTGTGTGTGTGTGTGTGCAGCTTTATCAGGCTGAAATTGGAGCCATGTCGGGAGGGGTGTGGTTTGTTTTTACGCCCTTGAGAGAAGAAGGACGCGACTTTGGGAAACTGCCCGCGTTCTGGTGGTTGCGTAACCCCTGGCCCCACCCACAAAGCGACACCCCAGCAGCGGTCTGAAGCAACGTGACCCCGTAAAATATGGAACGTGAGTGACGCTGAGACTGGCCACATGCACACTTGACCCCCAGATGAGCCCGTTTGAATCGGACGTAAACAGCCTAGTGTCAGGAAGTTACATTCAAGCCCTTTCTGACCGACAAAAGCTCCTGAGCCCTCGGTTCCTGAGTTCGTTGACCCTGGCAGAAAAAGGGGAAGCAGGCGGTGACCCCCTGACGCGAATCGTGACCGGCCGCGGCGGCGGCACAAAGACGCCTCACAGGTCCGAGGTCAGTGGGTGGCGGCGAGTGGGCACTGGGCTACATGACTGTGCCGAGATCACAGAACGCATTTCATTTTCCCTGGAGGGAGGTGGAACCAGAACTGGGTTTCTGTGTGTATTGGACGAACTGGTCCCAGTAAGGAGGCGGGGCTCGAAACGCTGAGTGGTGGGCGTCGGTGGACGAGCCCCTGAGTTTGAGTGACGACTGGCTGAGGATCATTTACACACACACACTCGCACACTCAACAGGCATGTGTCTGTGGTCATTTAAAAATAGATGAGACCCAGACAGACCGGAGCAGTGAGATCTACCTGCTGCACCTCACAATTCATATCGTCACTGCAATATATCGCAAGTTTTAATACGGTGATGTTGCATCGACGCAGAGTCATAAATATCAATGTTTTTGTATAAAAATGTTGTCCTCCAGACATACCTCCACTCCTGTAGATGTTAGTAAGTGGTGTTTGAACCCGGGTCTTCTGGTTATTAGGCGAGTGTGTTACCCCACTAGGCTACTACCACCCACGGGGTACTTTGAATATCACACATCTCCAGTATCTCAATATATCGAGATATTAATCGCATCGTGAACCATTTCGCATTGTGAGATCCTTGCCAATAATCACCCCTAATTATTACTATGGGAACCTGTCGGTTCTGCACAGTTCTGGAGACGCTCACCTGCCTCGCCGCCCTCCGGGCCTCCCAGTACGGCTTGGAATCCTCCACCGGTTTGCCGATCTTTTTGACATGCTCGTCCAGCTTGGCCGTGGCCTCGGCCAGCACGGCGCGGAACCGCTGCCTGGAGTCCTGAGGAAAGGTCAGAAGAAGCCGGTTCTTGTCGTCCTCATACTGATAACATGGTTGTACTGTCCTCGGCACCCAGGACATCTTGACGCCTTTTTCTAGAACGATGATAATGAACTTGTCTACACGCCAGAGACGCCCAGACGTCTACACGCCAGAGACGCCCAGATCAGGGCGTTGGTCAGTAGGTGGTCTGGGTTCCATTCAGGTTCTGGACTCTTTTGTTCATTAAAAACAGCTGAGAGTTCCTCAAAAGATCTAAATTCAATTCCACGCTAACTGGTCTCACGAGGAATGACCAGGAGAAAAGAATCTGTCCACTTTACACAGAGCAACAATGCAGGTGGAACAGCGGTGGTTTCGGGTACCGTTCTGACGTCTGACCGGGACATTTTCTCAAAAACCTGACTTCCACTCAAATTCCAGCCCTAAGGAACATGAAGCAATCGGAACAAACGCCTCATTACAGGTTCCCTTATATAGAGAACCAACTGCAGTCGTGTAATTCATCCTGATCTCTGGTAGAACAGTGGATGGAAGAACGTACCTCCAGCTCGGTCTCCCATCTGTTGATATCGTCTGTGGACTGGTTGAGTTTTTCCAGTTCGCCCTGGACACAAATACACACACACGGAACACAGAATCCGTTATTCTGGAACAGTCCTTTATTCCCAGGTTTTCCATGTGGACTGTCTGCTACTTTTCCTTAAAACCTAGATCACACACACACACACACACACACACACACACTGTTCCCTACGCAGGGCGTGTATAATATTTAAACATTTCTACATTTATAAATGATATATTTGCTGTGTTACTGACCTGGATTCGGGGATCCACCTCCTCGTCCCCTTCTTCCTCTTCTTCCTCCTCCTCTTCCTCCGCCGGAGACTCTTCGGCGCATTTCGCTCTTCCTCTGTCTGGAGGGTCCATGGCGGATCGGCGGACGAAGCGGCGCTTCCGAGCGGCTGTTCGCGCACCAACCCAGCTGCCGTCCGGGCGAAACGGCGGGCGCCTCGACCTCCGGTGAACGGGTGGAGCGGAGCGACTGGACGGAGGCGCGCAGCGGACGGGACGGAGGCGCGGGTTGCCAGATAAAGAGAGAAACGCGCAGACCGGATCCGTTACAGCTTCATGAATTTTCCGTCGGACAAAACATGTTTACTGTCATTTGTGGTTTCAGTTTTTTTTTGCAAAATCATAATTCGTTACCAGAAAAAAAAACAAGAATTCAAGAATCAAGATTTTATTTGTCACATGCATAGTTATAGCAGTACCGTGCGGTGAAATGCATCCTGAACAACCCTGTTTCACAGTGCATTATAAAACACAGTGCATTATAAAAATAAAGAAGAACAAGAAGAAACAAGAATAAGGTTAGTAAAAAAGTAGTGAAAAGGTAAGCAAGCTAAAATATGTATGTTTGAGAACATAAGACACTAAACATGGGTAGTGGATATGGATTCTGTTAAACCGCAATAACCATTCAGTGCAACAGTAACAGATTGCAGTAACAACAGTGGACATTCAGACGGTCGGGGCGTGGGAGGTGTGAGGTTTGCTGGTTCATGTCCTTGTTCCAGCATCCTTATGGCCTGAGTCTCCTGAGTCTCTCAGTCCTGCCTGATTTTAGGTGCTGGAACAGGCTGTTGTTTGGGTGTGTTTTTTTTTTTTTCTTTAATAACCTTGATGGCCCGGGTTCTGCATCTCTTTGTCTAATTGTCCTGCAGAGAAGAGGTGACCTGCAGCAGCGTTTGGCCACATGGATCACCCTCTGTGGGGCTTTGCGATTCTGGGCACAGCTGTTCCCAAACCATGAAGTGAGGTCTTTTGGATGTCTGAAGACACCCTGAACTTTCTCAGCTGTCTCCAGGCGGTACAGGTGCTGTTTTGCCCTTTTGTCCTGAGCCTGGATGTGTTCAGACCACGTCAGGTCCTCCAAGATGTGGACACCCAGAAGCTGCTCACCCTCTCCACTGGAGTCCCACTGATGTTAAGGGGCTTGTAGTCCCGTCGGCGTCTCCTCCTGAAATCCACCACCAGCTGCTTGGTCCTACTGACATTCAGCTGAAACCAATGTCTGTCTGGCTTCCTCTAAAAATCCCAGAAAAAAGCAGCTGAATTGTACACAAAACTCTTATAAAGGTGGCTTTCCTGACACCACAATGCGAGCTCCTCTACTTCTTCCATGTAGGTCATCTAATTGTTGTTTGAGACCCCGTCACAACATCAAAATGACTCAAAGCTGTTCCTGCACTTAATCATGGTTAGGACTGCAGCAGAAAACTGAAGAAAACAAGACAATATACCGGATTGTCTGGATCCTATTAAACAGTTAATGAACGTTCTGACTGGCTTCCTCTGAAAATCGCAAATGAAAGAAACATTTACATTTACGGCATTTATCAGACGGCCATCAATGCGGCCTTATCCAGACCATCACTACTTACAGGGACAGTCCCCCCCTGGAGCAACTTGTGTCACAAGTGTCTTGCTCATGGACACAATGGTAGTAAGTTGGATTTGATTCTGGTTCATAGGCGAGTGTGTTACCCCACTAGGCTACTAGTAACAGAACTGGACACAACATTCTTATTTGGAAACTTTGAATCACTTTGTTTGTTTTGCGGTGTATAGCCCGGCATGCTATACTTGCTGCAAATACAGCCAACGTGGCAACAAGCCTCGCCCCGCCCCCTACAGTGCTCAGTGTGGGCGGGGCATGGGGCCTTTGTGAGTTCCCAGATGCCAGCGTGAGGATGAAGTTTGCAGCCAGAATTAAATGAACGACTGGACGCGTGGCTTTGTTAGTTCAAACCTCATATTAAACCGTTCATTCATGAATCATCCAGACGGAGGCCCGTTATGCTTGATTCTGTGTTTGTGCTTTATTAACGGTGTTATTTGAATGCTGTGTGGGGTGTGTGATGGCGGGGTTCATCTTTGGTCACTTCGGGCCACGTGACTCGCGACTGCACTTTTGATTCATAGTGGATCAGCTGCAAAATCTACACACGAGCTCATTGTAACCCCCCAAACAGTATCACTACCATGACCTTTAGATGACAAAAATAATTGGATGTGTGTGTGTCTGTGTCACCTCGGTGACACATTTCAGAAGTTCCAGTCCTGCCAGTGTGACTCTTCACCACGCCCACACGTGGCACTGGAAACAAAAGGCCGCGTCCTAAATCCGAACCGTGGATCGGTTACTCGGGGGCTGCTGGGAGGGGCACGGCTGGAACGGAGAGGATGGTGTCGCCGCCTAGAGAATAACCAGAGTGTAGCAGCGACAGTGGCTCTTACAGTTCCTAGATCAGGACGTTTACATAATGCGTGTTGTCGCCTGTCCATAGTTCCGAATAAAAGGCCCCAGACCGGCGTTGTAAGCCAAAACCAAACCAAAATGATGTTTTAATAATGTCTAAATTCAGCATTCGGGTGCCGGGACAGTTTTTAACTCTCTAAAACAGTCACGTCCTAGTGTCTTTAAAGGTACACCCGTTTAAGAAAAAACAATGCAGGAAAATATAAGAAATATTTTTTATAAATGTAATTGACTGGTTTAAATGTGATTTTCTGTAGCAACACATTTTCTGTGTAAGTGAGTTGAAAGAGAAGGGGCGTGGACACACGAAGGGGCAGGTATGACGTAGCGTCTTCTTGGCGCGGACCACTGCGATGACGTAGAACAAAGGCCACAGCGGCGACCACTTGCGAAGCCACGCCCCCGGCCCCCATGTCTGTCACCAAGCCCCGCCCACCCGGAGATGCGCCCTCTCCCGTAGCCGGGATCTCGCACGACCCGCAGGAGCCGGTGCGTCGCGTCTTCCTCCCGTGCGAGACGCGGGCTCCGCTGGCGAGGGGCATGGGGCAGTAGGGGCCGCGGAGCGCCGTCAGCATCACCCCACACCCCACACCGCGGCACCGCCCTGAGCGCGCAGGTGCACGATGGACTTCAAGCAGCTGGTGGACGCGGCGGAGAACTGGTGCAGCGGCAACCCGTTCGACCTGATCTTCGCCGAGGAGCTGGACGAGAGGCGCCTGGACTTCTACGCGGAGCCCGGCATCTCGTTCTACGTCCTGTGCCCCGACGCCGCGACGGGTGGCGCGGACACGTTTGTAAGTAGGGCGGGCCTGCAGGGGGGAGGAGGTGCTTTATTTTGCTTTATCATCATCATCATCGTCGTCGTCGTCAATTTCGACTTGTTCCCGACGCGCCTCGATCCCGCGTCACCAACATCTTTTATCGTTCTTAGGCCGACCTTATATGTATCGATTTCTTTGAGCGAATTAGGTCTTTTACTGCATCCTTCTGTAATGACGTCACGCAGTTTGCTGCATCCAGTTGAGAAGATGGTGGGATGAGTTCCTCTTTATGTCTGCAGGCTGAGCATCGAGGCCTCGGGGTGGTAAGGGAGGGGTGGGTTCCTTTATACCGGTTCTAGTGCCGGAACCAACGTGCAATAATCCCCGCTCGGCCCCTGATGTCAGCAAATAAAAGGCAGGCTGGAGACGGGGGAGAGAGAGGGCGTGAATGGCCGCAGCATCCTGCTGACCGGACAGAAAGTTCACGACTGCATTACTGGAGCCCGTCCCTCCCCGTCCCACACGCACAGGCCTGGTCAGAAAAATAAATATGGTCGTGATGTGTTTTTTTTTTTTAAAGTTAAACACTGCAGCACAGCACACGATGACACAATGAAATGTGTCCTCTGCTTTTAACCATCACCCTTGGTGAGCAGTGGGCGGCCATGACAGGCGCCCGGGGAGCAGTGTGTGGGGACGGTATCTTGATCAAGGGCACCTCAGCGGATGTGGATTCGAACCGGCAACCTTCTGATTACAGGTTTGTTTCATTATCTGCTAGGCCACCACTGTTATGATGATGTCTGAGGCCTGACTGCGACTCTGAACTGCCTGGCCTGAGCTACAGTTGCAACACACACACACACACACACACACATAGGCTGAGAGGCCTTCCAGAAGGCACCACACGTTTATTCTGGCGAATAAACGTGAACGCCCACCTGCAAACAAATTTGCAATTTTGTCGGAAAATAAATAAGTAAATGTTTTGTTTTTAAATTTAGGGTTATGCATAAATGTAGAGGATGCATTTTTTCTGAAGCAGTCAAGAGAGGAAACACTTCATCCATCCGGTTGCTGTAGTAATTGGGTTTCTTTATTATTATTATTATTATTGTTGCTATATCCTATTTGTTAAGGCAGGTTTAGAGCCTTAACCCGGGTCACTGTCCTCTTCTCCAAACACCAGAGGGTGCTGCACTGCGTGTCTGCAGGAGATTATGACATAACGCAAACCTGTTCATGTCACATGACCGATGTTGTTGTTTATTCGCAATCACATGAAACGGGCCCAATATTGCCGACACGTGCAATATGTTTAAACCGTATAATCCTGCATATTAGAAAGGTTATGCATTTTTCTAAAAACTCACCATACTTTCTGTCTTAACAAAATTCTGATGTATTGACTGTAAAAGTCGTTGAGTGTCTGATGAAATATGATTCGTGCCATAACGGGGACACAGTGTGACCCACATTCACAACTTAACGCCCTCTTTGCTCGGCCGCTCTTGCCCAAGGCTCAGTCAGACGTATTTAAAACTCTCTTAAGATCTGAGGTTCTTTTTTTTTTTCCCTTCTCTGTTAGCATGTCTGGAGTGAAAGTGAGGACTGCCTGCCCTTCCTGCAGATGGCCCAGGACTACATCTCCTCCTGTGGGAAGAAGACTTTAGTCGAGGTCCTGGACAAAGTCTTCCGATCCTTCAGACCCGTGAGTTCTGCACGTGAATATAGCCAGATATGTTCAATTAAAGTGGGACGTTTCAGTGCGGTACTGATGCATGGTACTAACAGGCAGGAAGACCTCGCTAATGCATGCATCTGCAGGATTGATCGGGCAACTACAACAGCCTAATCAGATTTAGATTTATCCTGGGTTACAAATCATAGAATTATTGTGTCCACCTAAAACTGGACTTTTAAAACACGTAGTTCAAGGACAGTTGTCCGATGAAAATTTTTTTTTGCTTTTATATCGGTCTTGTTGGTCCCCTAATACTGTATCTGAAGTCTCTTTCTGTGGGTGCAGAATTACAGGCACTTTGATCCAGTACCACATTGAGATTGCCGCAGGACGCGCCGTTTCAGTCTGTAGCTTTTAATGCTAATGAGAAGGAGAGAGGCGGGACGAGGAGAGGAGCGGTCTATAGAAATTGAGCGAGCATTTAGCAGAAATTACGTCATCAACGCCGTTCACCAACCACTACGTTTGGCGCAGGCAGGAAGTTGTGTCAGCGTTTTTCCAGATAAAACAAATCCCCTTATGACGACATAAGGGGGCAAATTCCGGATCCGACTGTCTGAGCTGCTGCTCTCTGAAGAGCGAAGCAGAATGGCCAAAACACTCTTTACACCTATCGCCATTTCTAGCCACTGCAGGACCATAGACAGGCCAGGGGAACTCATATTAATGTTAAATAATCTCACACAGTCAAATTTTCACGTGAAAATTGTATTCTGAATACAAGAATACAAGTATTCTGAATACTTGTCTAGATAATTAAGTGACCTAAATAACCATAATGGAGGTTCAGAAATGGGAAAAGTGACATTGTGCCATTGTGGAATGCAGCTCCTAGGGCTTCCGGACATGGATGAGGAGAGGTTTGAGCCTTACCAAGCTGACGTGGAGGAGGATCCGGAGACGGACCACCAACAGATGGGAGTCAGTCAGCAGTAGTGCTGCTGCTGGAGAGACTCGGCCACGGCCTTGTAGGTCAGCACCAGATTGAGAACCTTAAACCTCATGTTTAGAACCCCTCGAAAATGATCCTTGCCAAAATGATCCTACCACCACGGACATCTTCTTTTAAACAGGTCTTCTCCTCTCACACACACGCCTCATCCCCCCACCCAACCCCTCTGCCCACTTTCTGGCTTTTGGATCAATTCAATTAAAATACAAGTCTGAAATATATCAGCCAAGTATGTGTATGAAATATATCCTTGTTTCCCAGTTGAACTTAATTGTAAACACAATGAAAATTCATTATTATGGTCTAATGACGGAAACTGTGGATGCCCTGGAGAGATGTGGATTTATCTTGGCCCACTTGGAAATGTAATCACGATGATGAGGTCGTGGGGTAGATCCACTGAATGTTCCTGTGATAGCAGTGTTCTGATAGGAAACGTGTGCCGAGGTTGGTCAAGTGTCCCGGGTGATTGCGTCAGTCCCCGCAAACCTAATCAGTTAGTCCCCCCCCCCCCCCCCCCCCCAGTATCGCTAGGTGCTTTGATCTCGTGCTGGTTTTCAGAACCTTTCCGAGGTTTGGGGTGAGAAACGTGACACGGAACGGTGTGCTGCGTCCGTCAAGCTGCTTTAACATGTAAACGCTTTTATGTCCTCCCACCCACCGAATGTGTTCGCTCGGACAGACGCTCTGAGGTTCTAACGGTCCAGTGTAAAAGAAAGGCCCCCGTCCCCATCCCTGTCCCAGCTGGTGACAAGCTGCTGCTCTGAGTCCATTCCCTGTGTCTTCTGTTTGTTGTGTGGTGTTAATCCGATGGACACGTTGCTTTAGACCCACGGCCTTTAAAAACGAACCCAACAAGCCACCTGTCCTTTAGGCAAATTCAGCTTCAGAAACACTTTTTAAAAGGATGATGATTATTATTATGTTGTCTTGTGTTCTGTTGTCCTCCAGTGTATGTGTATGATTCTTTAATAAAATCATGTGGATGAAGCACTTTGTGTATTATTATTTTTTCTTAGTATTATCTATAAGAAATATACATTTTTCACGTTCACGAATGTGGGTTAACTTCCGGCACGACAGAGAGGGAATTATAACAACATTCTAGAAGTAAGTTAAATAAAAGTCGGCGAGAGAGAGAGAGTGAACGTGCGGCGGCGCCCTTGTTGTGAGCGCGCCGGTGACGTCATCTGACGCGGATAAAGCGCAGGTCACTCGCGGCTCCTCACGCGGTCAGATCAGCGCGCGGCGCCCGGGCTTCCTCTTCCTCCTCCTCTTCTTCGTCGGCCCCTTCGGTTCGTCGACCTCGGAACGGAGGAATGTGACGCCGCTCCCCGCCGAGACGGAAACTTCTCTCGGTCGTCGGTCGTCACGCACCATGCGCCCCGGAGCTCCGGGTCTGTGAGGCTGCGGCGCGCAGATGGGTCCGAAGCAGAGCAGTCCCGCCGGCGGCCGGGTCCGGGCATATTCGGGCTCCGACATCCCGTCCTCGTCCTCCGCCGCCGGCGGGCCGGGCAGAGCCGCGTTCCGCGGGAATGTCGGGGTGGCTCGGTTCGGCCCCCGAACCGGCTACCCGTCCGGCACAAGACCCCCTTCCGTCCACCAGAACTCTATTAACATCCCCGGCGGTGGCGGCGGCGGCCCCGACCCCGACGAGGAGACGCACCTGTCGTCCAGGAGCCACCGGCTCTTCATCGGGTCCCTGCCCGCGCACCTGTCCCCTCACCTGCTGGCAGGTAAGCCGCTTCTGCCCAACTTTTCGCGGCCGGTTTTCCGTGGTCGTTTTCTGGTTGTGTAACGTGGGACCGCGAACTGTCCGCATTAGAACCCCAAACAGATAAAAGGTCGCGATAAGGGACCTGGATCCGGGCACCTTGACCGCTCGCGGTGACCGTTGGCCCCGCCAGGTGCTTTTATTGTTGCCTGCTCATAATTTTTCGTCGCCAATAACCCCGACACAATAATATTCGGATTTTAGGCGTATTCACGTGTTCCGCAGGTTCTTTTTCGCGGTAGCGAACCTGTGGCGGCAGCCAATCAGAACGAAGGACTGGCCGTGACGTCACAAAGGCCCGAGGACGAGAGCCTCATTATTGGGGATTATTGCCTGCACACGTGGGCGAGGTCAGAGGTTAAGCGTGTGCCTTGCACGTTCTGATAATAATCACCATATTCGCGGTATTTTTGGCGTCATGTGTTAACGTGAGTACTGTGGTGATTTTTAGTAAGTAGGTTTTTAAAAAGATGGAGTCTGGATGTGGGCGGGCAGAGTAGATACCAGGTGATCTGCGGGAGAATAAACAGGTAAACAGCTTTACTGTAAGAGGCCATAAGGCGTGAATGACGCCCGACCTTCGGCACGTCGCAGCCGTGCCGCAGATAACGGCAGGTCAAAGGTCACCAGGGATCAGCTGTATAAACAGGCTGGCGTGGCGGTAGGGGGGGGAGGTTGGGCTCTTCTGGGAAACGTCCCCGGCAGGTCGTCCCTGTTGACTGTCGCGCTGCAGGCCAGTAATCCACCCAGAAGAGTTAATCCTGCTGGCCTGAGGGGCGTGGCCTGGCGCTCGCCTGCCTGCCTGACCCCGTTTTCCTGTCCTGCTAATCTTTGGTCCAAGCTGGCAGTTACAGTTAACAGGTGTGTGTGTCTGTGTGTGTTTTTGTGTGCGCGCGCATGCATGCATGCAGTTAATACATAATGAAGCAGAACTGTTAAAGGCTTCGGAAATGCCTGCATAATATTTCATGCAAATTCAGTCGCTCTGTATGTTTATTATTCCTCTTCTTCCGACAAACAATGTTTTATGATTGTGGCAGCAGCCTAGTGGGTAACACACTCGCCTATGAACCAGAAGACCCGGGTTCAAATCCCACTTACTATCATTGTGTCCCTGAGCAAGACACTTAACCCTGAGTGTCTCCAGGTGGGGACTGTCCCTGTAACTACTGATTGTAAGTCGCTCTGCATAAGGGCGTCTGATAAATGCCGTAAATGTAAATGGTTGTGGCTGTTGTATTAGTTCAACTTAAAAGGTTCAAGTTTGCAAGTGGCATATACTCCGTACCTCACAAGCGCAAGTTTTTCCCTAAATATTTACTCTCCTTGGGACGACAGTGAAGATGTGACACTTTGATGCATTCAGAAGTCAGTGTCCAGCTTCTCCACGACAGTGTCAATTTGCCGTCGCAAACATGCAGACATTAATGTCTAATCCTCTGGCAAGAAACGCGAGGACACCCCGAAATGAATTGTGCCCAAAGTGACGAGATTTTGCGTGTCCGCCATTATTTTCCGGCAGTTCACTCCAGCGGAATCCTCTTCCACTCCCGGTGGGCGTTCGAGACGCTGATGGCCGCGTGTTTAGTTACTTCGTGACACCGACCGCTTTACACTGCATCAAAGTGTCATGTCTTCAGTGCCGTCACAAGGAAAGATGCCCTCACTTTCATCAGACGGCGTACAGTTTCCGGGGGTTTCCGTCCACATCTGCACCGGTTCACACCCGGTTGCCTCTCGCTGCAGGCTTCCAGTGTCCGGTCTGCACCAAGCTGGTGTCTTCAGATGAGATGGACCTGCACCTCATCATGTGTCTGACGAAGCCTCGGCTCACGTATAACGGTATTTAATGTTTCCTGTTGGGGCGGGGAAGCCACGCCCCTCTCAGCAGGCACCCAGGTGGACCCCCCCCCGGGTGGGCGGGGCTATGACTATTCTGTTTCTGCTCGCCACAGACGACGTTCTGAGCCGGGACGCGGGCGAGTGTGCCATCTGCCTGGACGACATGGGGCAGGGCGACACCATCGCCCGGCTGCCCTGTCTGTGCATCTACCACAAACCGTAAGAGTCCGTAGCGAGAACCCGCGCGGCTCCCGCGGACGTGGGCAGCGTCTGATGCGCCTTTCTTCCGTCCGACAGGTGCATAGACGAGTGGTTCCAGGTCAACAGGTCGTGCCCCGAACACCCGGCTGACTGAAGAAGCCCGGGCGGCGGCTGGCGGCAAGTTGGTGGGTGTTTTTAATGGTTCGGGAAACGAGGAATGGATCATTAGAAAAGGTCCGCGATTTATATTGTACAGTTTTGTAACCAACTGCGTATCAAAGTAAACAAATATATATATATATATATATATATATATATATATATATATATATATAAAAGTGAAGTGATTGTCACATGTGATACACAGCAGCACAGCACACAGTGCACACAGTGAAATTTGTCCTCTGCATTTAACCCATCACCCTGAGTGAGCAGTGGGCAGCCATGACAGGCGCCCGGGGAGCAGTGTGTGGGGACGGTGCTTTGCTCAGTGGCACCTCAGTGGCACCTTGCCGGCTATATTGCCCAATATATATATATATATATGTATGTATGTATGTATATGTGATCCACTATAACCAAAATGTACTTGACTACTGTTTTAAACACATTTAGGTAGAACGTTTCTAAGCATTCTACAATTGTACTTTATATACACCTTTTTATAGATCTTAACACTCACTATTCAATCAAATGTGCAAGTAATGCCTTTTAAGCATTAGCACAAGTTAGTGTACTTACATGTAATATACATGTAAGTACACTAACAAGTACATTTCATTCAGTATTTCTGAATGCATGTTTAATACATTTTGGAATCATAAATTTAGCACACTAGAAATACTGCGCCACAAATGCACATGGTGAACGTAAATTACATTTTTAGCCGGATACTAGCATTGCATTGGGTGTTGCGCATTTAACTTGTGCAACATTTCAATCCACAGCCCGTCACCCGTTGGACGACAGAACTGATCTTCAGAAACCCCGTCGTGCAGCGCTTGTGCCAAACCCCCCCCCCCCAATAATAGTTGTAAATGAAAGCTTCAGGGATTTCACTGTTCATGTCTGCTTGGAGCAGCAAGGCCCGGACGTTCCGCTGTGTTTGAACTCGGCACGCGCTCGCAGCTGAGCTCAGTTTGGGTGCAGCTGTGCAATTTTTAATTTTTTTCCCTCCCCCCACTCGTCCACTGGTGCTGCTGCTGAAATCGGTTTAAATCGGGTGAATGTGAGCCGGGCCGGTGTACACGTGAGCAATTCCTGCGTCCTGGGCCCATCAGATCCGGCACGGGACCGACAGCAGAACTCGGGATTACACGGAACTGGACGCAGGAAGAGGCCGAGTGGAAGGAGGCCCGGAGACCTGCTGCTCCCACATCAGACAAAAGTGCCATTTATATATATTAAAAAAAAAAAAGTAATTATAAATAACTGAGCAAGAGAGACAAACTATTTCTGTACCAGTTCAGTCGTGTAGCTGTTCCCAAAACCACACGTAACGACCGAAGTAGTGAACCTGAGCTCAGGGAACCCACGGAACGTGCTGGGAGGACGCCTGCTGAATGTGGACCTGCCGGTTCTCCGTAGTGAATCTGCACTTTTGACTGATGATTGTAGAACTTCTGCAAGCTTCTGTTTCTCAGATGAAATGATGTAAATAAAGTGAAATATGATTATTATTTGTGTTGCCAAGTGCTTACTGGTTTATTGATTGAATATTGCAGCTTTGTGTTCATTATATTGTGATAAAATATTGAATCCCTCAATCCTGTCATGTTATTTCATCGTCATGGAACCAGACACCCGCAGCAGAGCGGAAACCGGGTTCCAGACCGGGTTTAGGTTCAGGATCTTGATGGTCAGCATCGCAGATGATCCACCATGGACGGCGCAGTAGAACTCTGCTCAGTCCATGAGCAGCTGGATCTCCTCCAGGATGGACGACGGTCCGCTGTACTTGTTGGTCTCTATGGACTCCAGTTTCCTCCTGTAGTCTGGCGGTAGTCCGTTCTGCAGGGCCCCCAAACACAGAACCTGCCGGAGAGAAGCATCGCTTTTTGTCTTCTTGACTATTTTTTTTTTTTTTGTTTCGTAAATTTGGTCAGTAGCAACCTGACGTCAGTGGTCCCTCTCACCTGCTTGTAGTGTGGAGAGGGCAGACAGGGCCGGAAGTCGTTCATTCTGTACGTCCTGCAGAGCAGCTGTCCCGCGTCCGTGTCCACCGTCACCTGCAGGGGGCTGTAGACCTGCTCCTGTCTGCGGACGGCGGGCCGGACGGTCAGGAGAGGAGCGGTCCGGCATGGAGGCTCCGGTCGCGCCGCGTCACCTACCTGTCCAGCGTGGCGAGGTGCTGGTTGCTGAGCCTCCAGACGATCCCCCACACCTCCTCCCCCCGGCTCTCCTCGACCGTGGCCACGCCCCCGTTCCACGCGTTATCCACGTGTTCCGCCCACAGTCCGAAGCGCAGAACATAGTCCTGCGCCAGACAGGGTCCACAGTCAGCAACGCTTCAGCGCGTTAATGGTGAACAGGTTTCATCACCTCACATGATCCTAAATCCACTAAACGTGAATTTCTACCACACAGGGCTGTACACAACTATACAAACCAACACCAGACTACAATATAACACAGGACTGTACACAACTATACAAACCAACACCAGACTACAATATAACACAGGGCTCTACACAACTATACAAAACAACACAGACTACAATATAACACAGGGCTGTACACACTATACAAACCAACACCAGACTAACATATAACACAGGACTGTAACACAACTATAAAACAAACCAACAACCAGACTACAATATAACACAGGGCTGTACAACAACTATACCAACCAACACAGACTACAATATAACACAGGTGCTCTACACAACTATAACAAACCAACACCAGAACCACCCCCTAAAAAAACAATATAAACAGGGCTGTACACAACTAGACAAACCAACACCAGACTACAATATAACACATGGACTGTACACAACTATTACAAACCAACACACAAGACTAACAACATAATAACAACAGGGCTCTACACAACTATACAAACCAACACCAGACTACAATATAACACAGGGCTGTAACACACTATACAACCAACGCCACTTACAAGTAACACAGGACTGTACCAACTACAACCAACACCAGACTACAATATATACACAAGGGACTGTACACAACTATACAACCAACACCAGACTAACAATTATACCCAGGGACTGTACACAACTATACAAACCAACACCAGACTACAATATAACACAAGGAACTGTACACAACTATAACAAACCAACAACCAGACTACAAATATAACACAGGACTGTACACACTATACAAACCAACACCAGACTACATATAACACAGAACTGGACACAACTATAACAAAACCAACACCAGACTACAATATAACACAGGGCTTACACAACTATACAAACCAACACCAAGACTACAATATAACACAGGGACTGTACACAACTATACAAACCAACAACCAGACTACAATATAACACAGGCTGTGCACAACTATACAAACCAACACCAGACTACAATATAACACAGGGACTGTACACAAACTATACAACCAACACCAGACTACAATATAACACAGGACTGTACACAACTATACAAACCAACACCAGACTACAATATAACACAGAGGGCTGTTACACAACTATACAAAACCACACCAGACTACAATATAACACAGGGGCTGTACACAACTATACAAACCAACACCAGACTACAATATAACACAGGGGCTTGTACACAACTATACAAACCAACACCAGACTACAATATAACACAGGGGCTCTACACAACTATACAAACCAACACCAGACTACATATAACACAGGACTGTACACACTATACAAACCAACACCAGACTACAATATAACACATGGCTGTACACAACTATACAAAAACCAACACAAGACTACAATATAACACAGGGACTGTACACAACTATACAACCAACACCAGACTACAATATAACACAGGGCTTCACAACTATACAAACCAACACCAGACTACAATATAACAGGGCTGTTACACAACTATACAAACCAAAACCAGACTACAATATAACACAGACTGTACACAACTATACAAACCAACACCAGACTACAATATAACACAGGGCTGTTCACAACTATACAAACCAACACAAGATACAATATAACACATGACTGTACACAACTATACAAAACCAACACCAGACTACAATATAAACACAGAACTGTGCACAACTATACAAACCAACACCAGACACAATATAAAACAGGACTGTACACAACTATACAAACCAACACCAGACTACAATATAACACAGGGCTCTACACAACTATACAAACCAACACCAGACTACAATATAACACAGGGCTGTACACAACTATACAAACCAACACAGACTACAATATAACACAGGGCTCTACACAACTATACAAACCAACACCAGACTACAATATAACACAGGGCTGTACACAACTATACAAACCAACACCAGACTACAATATAACACAGGACTGTACACAACTATACAAACCAACACCAGACTACAATATTAACACAGGACTGTACACAACTATACAAACCACACCAGACTACCAATATAACACAGGACTGTTACACAACTATACAACCACACAACTACAATATAACACAGGACTGTAACAACTATACAAACCACACAGAACTACAATCATACACAGGGCTGTTCACAACTATACAAACCAACACAAGACTACAATATAACACATGACTGTACACAACTATACAAACCAACACCAGACTACAATATAACACAGAACTGTGCACAACTATACAAACCAACACCAGACTACAATATAACACAGGGCTGTACACAACTATACCAAACCAACACCAGACTACAATATAACACAGGGCTCTACACAACTATACAAACCAACACCAGACTACAATATAACACAGGACTGTACACAAACTATACAACCAACACCAGACTACAATATAACACAGGACTGTACACAACTATACAAACCAACACCAGACTACAATATAACACAGAACTGTGCACAACTATACAAACCAACACCAGACTACAATATAACACATGACTGTACACAACTATACAAACCAACACCAGACTACAATATAACACAGGACTACACAACTATACAAACCAACACCAGACTACAATATAACACAGGACGTACACAACTATACAAACCAACACCAGACTACAATATAACACAGAACTGTGCACAACTATACAAACCAACACCAGACTACAATATAACACAGGGCTGTACACAACTATACAAACCAACACAAGACTACAATATAACACAGGGCTGTACACAACTATACAAACCAACACAAGACTACAATATAACACAGGACTGTACACAACTATACAAACCAACACCAGACTACAATATAACACAGGACTGTACACAACTATACAAACCAACACCAGACTACAATATAACACAGGGCTGTACACAACTATACAAACCAACACCAGACTACAATATAACACAGGACTGTACCACAACTATACAAACCAACACCAGACTACAATATAACACAGGACTGTACACAACTATACAAACCAACACCAGACTACAATATAACACAGGACTGTACACAACTATACAAACCAACACCAGACTACAATATAACACAGGACTGTACACAACTATACAAACCAACACCAGACTACAATATAACACAGGGCTGTACACAACTATACAAACCAACACAAGACTACAATATAACACAGGGCTGTACACAACTATACAAACCAACACAAGACTACAATATAACACAGGACTGTACACAACTATACAAACCAACACCAGACTACAATATAACACAGGACTGTACACAACTATACAAACCAACACCAGACTACAATATAACACAGGACTGTACACAACTATACAAACCAACACCAGACTACAATATAACACAGGGCTGTACACAACTATACAAACCAACACCAGACTACAATATAACACAGGGCTGTACACAACTATACAAACCAACACCAGACTACAATATAACACAGGACTGTACACAACTATACAAACCAACACCAGACTACAATATAACACAGGGCTGTTCACAACTATACAAACCAACACAAGACTACAATATAACACAGGGCTGTTCACAACTATACAAACCAACACAAGACTACAATATAACACAGGGCTCTACACAACTATACAAACCAACACCAGACTACAATATAACACAGGGCTGTACACAACTATACAAACCAACACCAGACTACAATATAACACAGGACTGTACACAACTATACAAACCAACACCAGACTACAATATAACACAGGGCTGTTCACAACTATACAAACCAACACAAGACTACAATATAACACATGACTGTACACAACTATACAAACCAACACCAGACTACAATATAACACAGAACTGTGCACAACTATACAAACCAACACCAGACTACAATATAACACAGGACTGTACACAACTATACAAACCAACACCAGACTACAATATAACACAGGGCTCTACACAACTATACAAACCAACACCAGACTACAATATAACACAGGGCTGTACACAACTATACAAACCAACACCAGACTACAATATAACACAGGGCTCTACACAACTATACAAACCAACACCAGACTACAATATAACACAGGACTGTACACAACTATACAAACCAACACCAGACTACAATATAACACAGGGCTGTACACAACTATACAAACCAACACCAGACTACAATATAACACAGGGCTCTACACAACTATACAAACCAACACCAGACTACAATATAACACAGGGCTGTACACAACTATACAAACCAACACCAGACTACAATATAACACAGGACTGTACACAACTATACAAACCAACACCAGACTACAATATAACACAGGGCTGTACACAACTATACAAACCAACACCAGACTACAATATAACACAGGACTGTACACAACTATACAAACCAACACCAGACTACAATATAACACAGGACTGTACACAACTATACAAACCAACACCAGACTACAATATAACACAGAACTGTGCACAACTATACAAACCAACACCAGACTACAATATAACACAGGGCTGTACACAACTATACAAACCAACACCAGACTACAATATAACACAGGACTGTACACAACTATACAAACCAACACCAGACTACAATATAACACAGGGCTGTTCACAACTATACAAACCAACACAAGACTACAATATAACACATGACTGTACACAACTATACAAACCAACACCAGACTACAATATAACACAGAACTGTGCACAACTATACAAACCAACACCAGACTACAATATAACACAGGACTGTACACAACTATACAAACCAACACCAGACTACAATATAACACAGGGCTCTACACAACTATACAAACCAACACCAGACTACAATATAACACAGGGCTGTACACAACTATACAAACCAACACCAGACTACAATATAACACAGGGCTCTACACAACTATACAAACCAACACCAGACTACAATATAACACAGGGCTGTACACAACTATACAAACCAACACCAGACTACAATATAACACAGGACTGTACACAACTATACAACCAACACCAGACTACAATATAACACAGGGCTGTTCACAACTATACAAACCAACACAAGACTACAATATAACACATGACTGTACACAACTATACAAACCAACACCAGACTACAATATAACACAGAACTGTGCACAAACTATACAAACCAACACCAGACTACAATATAACACAGGACTGTACACAACTATACAAACCAACACCAGACTACAATATAACACAGGGCTCTACACAACTATACAAACCAACACCAGACTACAATATAACACAGGGCTGTACACAACTATACAAACCAACACCAGACTACAATATAACACAGGGCTCTACACAACTATACAAACCAACACCAGACTACAATATAACACAGGGCTGTACACAACTATACAAACCAACACCAGACTACAATATAACACAGGACTGTACACAACTATACAAACCAACACCAGACTACAATATAACACAGGGCTGTTCACAACTATACAAACCAACACAAGACTACAATATAACACATGACTGTACACAACTATACAAACCAACACCAGACTACAATATAACACAGAACTGTGCACAACTATACAAACCAACACCAGACTACAATATAACACAGGACTGTACACAACCTATACAAACCAACACCAGACTACAATATAACACAGGGCTCTACACAACTATACAAACCAACACCAGACTACAATATAACACAGGGCTGTACACAACTATACAAACCAACACCAGACTACAATATAACACAGGGCTCTACACAACTATACAAACCAACACCAGACTACAATATAACACAGGGCTGTACACAACTATACAAACCAACACCAGACTACAATATAACACAGGACTGTACACAACTATACAAACCAACACCAGACTACAATATAACACAGGGCTGTACACAACTATACAAACCAACACCAGACTACAATATAACACAGGACTGTACACAACTATACAAACCAACACCAGACTACAATATAACACAGGACTGTACACAACTATACAAACCAACACCAGACTACAATATAACACAGGGCTGTTCACAACTATACAAACCAACACAAGACTACAATATAACACATGACTGTACACAACTATACAAACCAACACCAGACTACAATATAACACAGAACTGTGCACAACTATACAAACCAACACCAGACTACAATATAACACAGGGCTGTACACAACTATACAAACCAACACCAGACTACAATATAACACAGGGCTCTACACAACTATACAAACCAACACCAGACTACAATATAACACAGGACTGTACACAACTATACAAACCAACACCAGACTACAATATAACACAGGACTGTACACAACTATACAAACCAACACCAGACTACAATATAACACAGAACTGTGCACAACTATACAAACCAACACCAGACTACAATATAACACATGACTGTACACAACTATACAAACCAACACCAGACTACAATATAACACAGGACTACACAACTATACAAACCAACACCAGACTACAATATAACACAGGACTGTACACAACTATACAAACCAACACCAGACTACAATATAACACAGAACTGTGCACAACTATACAAACCAACACCAGACTACAATATAACACAGGGCTGTACACAACTATACAAACCAACACAAGACTACAATATAACACAGGGCTGTACACAACTATACAAACCAACACAAGACTACAATATAACACAGGACTGTACACAACTATACAAACCAACACCAGACTACAATATAACACAGGACTGTACACAACTATACAAACCAACACCAGACTACAATATAACACAGGGCTGTACACAACTATACAAACCAACACCAGACTACAATATAACACAGGACTGTACACAACTATACAAACCAACACCAGACTACAATATAACACAGGACTGTACACAACTATACAAACCAACACCAGACTACAATATAACACAGGACTGTACACAACTATACAAACCAACACCAGACTACAATATAACACAGGACTGTACACAACTATACAAACCAACACCAGACTACAATATAACACAGGGCTGTACACAACTATACAAACCAACACAAGACTACAATATAACACAGGGCTGTACACAACTATACAAACCAACACAAGACTACAATATAACACAGGACTGTACACAACTATACAAACCAACACCAGACTACAATATAACACAGGACTGTACACAACTATACAAACCAACACCAGACTACAATATAACACAGGACTGTACACAACTATACAAACCAACACCAGACTACAATATAACACAGGGCTGTACACAACTATACAAACCAACACCAGACTACAATATAACACAGGGCTGTACACAACTATACAAACCAACACCAGACTACAATATAACACAGGACTGTACACAACTATACAAACCAACACCAGACTACAATATAACACAGGGCTGTTCACAACTATACAAACCAACACAAGACTACAATATAACACAGGGCTGTTCACAACTATACAAACCAACACAAGACTACAATATAACACAGGGCTCTACACAACTATACAAACCAACACCAGACTACAATATAACACAGGGCTGTACACAACTATACAAACCAACACCAGACTACAATATAACACAGGACTGTACACAACTATACAAACCAACACCAGACTACAATATAACACAGGGCTGTTCACAACTATACAAACCAACACAAGACTACAATATAACACATGACTGTACACAACTATACAAACCAACACCAGACTACAATATAACACAGAACTGTGCACAACTATACAAACCAACACCAGACTACAATATAACACAGGACTGTACACAACTATACAAACCAACACCAGACTACAATATAACACAGGGCTCTACACAACTATACAAACCAACACCAGACTACAATATAACACAGGGCTGTACACAACTATACAAACCAACACCAGACTACAATATAACACAGGGCTCTACACAACTATACAAACCAACACCAGACTACAATATAACACAGGGCTGTACACAACTATACAAACCAACACCAGACTACAATATAACACAGGACTGTACACAACTATACAAACCAACACCAGACTACAATATAACACAGGGCTGTTCACAACTATACAAACCAACACAAGACTACAATATAACACATGACTGTACACAACTATACAAACCAACACCAGACTACAATATAACACAGAACTGTGCACAAACTATACAAACCAACACCAGACTACAATATAACACAGGACTGTACACAACTATACAAACCAACACCAGACTACAATATAACACAGGGCTCTACACAAACTATACAAACCAACACCAGACTACAATATAACACAGGGCTGTACACAACTATACAAACCAACACCAGACTACAATATAACACAGGGCTCTACACAACTATACAAACCAACACCAGACTACAATATAACACAGGGCTGTACACAACTATACAAACCAACACCAGACTACAATATAACACAGGACTGTACACAACTATACAAACCAACACCAGACTACAATATAACACAGGGCTGTACACAACTATACAAACCAACACCAGACTACAATATAACACAGGACTGTACACAACTATACAAACCAACACCAGACTACAATATAACACAGGACTGTACACAACTATACAAACCAACACCAGACTACAATATAACACAGGGCTGTTCACAACTATACAAACCAACACAAGACTACAATATAACACATGACTGTACACAACTATACAAACCAACACCAGACTACAATATAACACAGAACTGTGCACAACTATACAAACCAACACCAGACTACAATATAACACAGGGCTGTACACAACTATACAAACCAAACACCAGACTACAATATAACACAGGGCTCTACACAACTATACAAACCAACACCAGACTACAATATAACACAGGACTGTACACAACTATACAAACCAACACCAGACTACAATATAACACAGGACTGTACACAACTATACAAACCAACACCAGACTACAATATAACACAGGGCTGTACACAACTATACAAACCAACACCAGACTACAATATAACACAGGACTGTACACAACTATACAAACCAACACCAGACTACATACAGGGCTGTACACAAACTATACAAACCAACACCAGACTACAATATAACACAGAACTGTGCACAACTATACAAACCAACACCAGACTACAATATAACACAGGGCTGTACACAACTATACAACCAACACAAGACTACAATATAACACAGGGCTGTACACAACTATACAAACCAACACAAGACTACAATATAACACAGGACTGTACACAACTATACAAACCAACACCAGACTACAATATAACACAGGACTGTACACAACTATACAAACCAACACCAGACTACAATATAACACAGGGCTGTACACAACTATACAAACCAACACCAGACTACAATATAAACACAGGACTGTACACAACTATACAAACCAACACCAGACTACAATATAACACAGGACTGTACACAACTATACAAACCAACACCAGACTACAATATAACACAGGACTGTACACAACTATACAAACCAACACCAGACTACAATATAACACAGGACTGTACACAACTATACAAACCAACACCAGACTACAATATAACACAGGGCTGTACACAACTATACAAACCAAAACAAGACTACAATATAACACAGGGCTGTACACAACTATACAAACCAACACAAGACTACAATATAACACAGGACTGTACACAACTATACAAACCAACACCAGACTACAATATAACACAGGACTGTACACAACTATACAAACCAACACCAGACTACAATATAACACAGGGCTGTACACAACTATACAAACCAACACCAGACTACAATATAACACAGGACTGTACACAACTATACAAACCAACACCAGACTACAATATAACACAGGACTGTACACAACTATACAAACCAACACCAGACTACAATATAACACAGGACTGTACACAAACTATACAAACCAACACCAGACTACAATATAACACAGGGCTGTACACAACTATACAAACCAACACCAGACTACAATATAACACAGGGCTGTACACAACTATACAAACCAACACCAGACTAAAATATAACACAGGACTGTACACAACTATACAAACCAACACCAGACTACAATATAACACAGGACTGTACACAACTATACAAACCAACACCAGACTACAATATAACACAGGGCTGTACACAACTATACAAACCAACACAAGACTACAATATAACACAGGACTGTACACAACTATACAAACCAACACCAGACTACAATATAACACAGGGCTGTACACAACTATACAAACCAACACAAGACTACAATATAACACAGGGCTGTACACAACTATACAAACCAACACAAGACTACAATATAACACAGGACTGTACACAACTATACAAACCAACACCAGACTACAATATAACACAGGACTGTACACAACTATACAAACCAACACCAGACTACAATATAACACAGGACTGTACACAACTATACAAACCAACACCAGACTACAATATAACACAGGGCTGTACACAACTATACAAACCAACACCAGACTACAATATAACACAGGGCTGTACACAACTATACAAACCAACACCAGACTACAATATAACACAGAACTGTGCACAACTATACAAACCAACACCAGACTACAATATAACACAGGGCTGTACACAACTATACAAACCAACACAAGACTACAATATAACACAGGGCTGTACACAACTATACAAACCAACACAAGACTACAATATAACACAGGACTGTACACAACTATACAAACCAACACCAGACTACAATATAACACAGGACTGTACACAACTATACAAACCAACACCAGACTACAATATAACACAGGGCTGTACACAACTATACAAACCAACACCAGACTACAATATAACACAGGACTGTACACAACTATACAAACCAACACCAGACTACAATATAACACAGGACTGTACACAACTATACAAACCAACACCAGACTACAATATAACACAGGACTGTACACAACTATACAAACCAACACCAGACTACAATATAACACAGGACTGTACACAACTATACAAACCAACACCAGACTACAATATAACACAGGGCTGTACACAACTATACAAACCAAAACAAGACTACAATATAACACAGGGCTGTACACAACTATACAAACCAACACAAGACTACAATATAACACAGGACTGTACACAACTATACAAACCAACACCAGACTACAATATAACACAGGACTGTACACAACTATACAAACCAACACCAGACTACAATATAACACAGGGCTGTACACAACTATACAAACCAAAACAAGACTACAATATAACACAGGGCTGTACACAACTATACAAACCAACACAAGACTACAATATAACACAGGACTGTACACAACTATACAAACCAACACCAGACTACAATATAACACAGGACTGTACACAACTATACAAACCAACACCAGACTACAATATAACACAGGGCTGTACACAACTATACAAACCAACACCAGACTACAATATAACACAGGACTGTACACAACTATACAAACCAACACCAGACTACAATATAACACAGGACTGTACACAACTATACAAACCAACACCAGACTACAATATAACACAGGACTGTACACAACTATACAAACCAACACCAGACTACAATATAACACAGGGCTGTACACAACTATACAAACCAACACCAGACTACAATATAACACAGGGCTGTACACAACTATACAAACCAACACCAGACTAAAATATAACACAGGACTGTACACAACTATACAAACCAACACCAGACTACAATATAACACAGGACTGTACACAACTATACAAACCAACACCAGACTACAATATAACACAGGACTGTACACAACTATACAAACCAACACCAGACTACAATATAACACAGGGCTGTACACATCTATACAAACCAACACAAGACTACAATATAACACATGACTGTACACAACTATACAAACCAACACCAGACTACAATATAACACAGGACTGTACACAACTATACAAACCAACACCAGACTAAAATATAACACAGGACTGTACACAACTATACAAACCAACACCAGACTACAATATAACACAGGACTGTACACAACTATACAAACCAACACCAGACTACAATATAACACAGGGCTGTACACAACTATACAAACCAACACCAGACTACAATATAACACATGACTGTACACAACTATACAAACCAACACCAGACTACAATATAACACAGGACTGTACACAACTATACAAACCAACACCAGACTACAATATAACACAGGACTGTGCACAACTATACAAACCAACACCAGACTACAATATAACACAGGGCTGTACACAACTATACAAACCAACACCAGACTACAATATAACACAGGACTGTACACAACTATACAAACCGACATGAGAATATAATGCATGTGACAGGGCATTCAGGCCATTACAGACTATAAACCCAGCAATTCAACCACCATAACCACAAATATCCTCTTTTTGAATGACTTTTATGCTCGCTTTGAAAGAGACAACAAGCAACCTGCTGTCAGGACCTCCTCCTCTACCGACCACTCACCCATCACGCTCACCTCCTCAGCTGGACCACATGGCATCCCGGGGCACGAACTTAGAGCATGTGCAGAGCAGCTCGCTGGAGTATTCAGACATTATAAACATGTCCCTCGCCCAAGCAGCTGTTCCAACATGCCTCAAATCCACCTCCATTGTGCCAGTGCCGAAACACTCTAGCCCAACATGCATGAATGACTACCGCCCTGTAGCACTCACACCCATCATTATGAAGTGCTTAGAGTGGTAAGTCCTGGCACATCTGAAGGACTTCCTCCCACCAACTCTGGACCCACACCAGTTTGCTTACCGTAGCAACAGGAGCACAGAGGATGCCGTCTCCATAGCGCTACACTCTGTACTCACACACCTGGACAAGAAAAACATCTCTGCACGGATGCCGTTTGTTGATTTCAGCTCAGCATTTAACACTGTCATCCCCTATAAATTAATCACTAAACTTAGAGCCCTGGACATTAATACCTCACTTTGCAACTGGATTATGGACTTTCTGACCAACAGACCACAGCATGTAAGGTCAGGCCACATCTGCTCCACTACCGTCACGCTCAGCACTGGTGTACCACACGGCTGTGTGCTGAGCCCCTTCCTCTACTGCCGACCCGTGTATGGATCGAACACTGTTATCAAGTTTGAAGAGGACACCACGGTGATAGGTCTCATCAACAACAACGAAGAGACTGCCTACAGGGAGGAGGTCCAGCATCTGGCCACTTGGTGCACAGACAATAATCTGCTCCTTAACACCACCAAGACCAAGGAGCTCATTGTGGACTTCAGGAGGGAGAGAAGAGGCTCGCATGATACCATCCACATCAATGGGATGGCTGTGGAGCCTGTTTCATCCTTCAAGTTACTGGGGACCCACATCTCAGAGGACCTGTCCTGGACCATTAACACCTCCAGCCTGGTCAATGCAGTGGGTGGTGAAAACTGCCCAGCGCATCACAGGGACTCCACTTCCATCCATTGAGGACATCCAGAGGAAGCACCGAGGACTCCTCCCACCCTGAACACGGACTGTTTTCTCTCCTGCCTTCGGGCAGAGGCTTTAGGTTACCCCAGACAAGAACCAGCAGACTCAGGAACAGCTTTTTTTCCCAGAGCTGTCTCCTTGCTCCTTGCTAATCTAATATAATACAGGACTGTGCACAACTATACAAACCGACACGAGACTACAGAATAATACAGGATTGTACACAACTATACAAACCGACACCAGACTACAGAATAATACAGGACTGTACACAACTATACAAACCGACACCAGACTACAGAATAATACAGGGCTGTACACAACTATACAAACGAAAACGAGACTACAGAATAATACAGGACTGTACACAACTATACAAACCGACACGAGACTACAATATAATACAGGATTGTACACAACTATACAAACTGACACGAGACTACAGAATAATACAGGATTGTACACAACTATACAAACGAGACTACAGAATAATACAGGATTGTACACAACTATACAAACCAACACCAGACTAGAGAATAATACAGGACTGTACACAACTATACAAACTAACACGAGACTACAGAATAATACAGGACTGTACACAACTATACAAAGCAACACCAGACTACAGAATAATACAGGACTGTACAAAACTATACAAAGCAACACCAGTCTAGAGAATAATACAGGACTGTACACAACTATACAACCTACAAAAACAATTCAGGAAGTCATGCAAGCAGCATATAATATAATACATGGCAGCACGGTATGATGATCCTCGATGGGGTTCATACACACACCCAACGGGATTAAACACTGATGGGTTGTTTATTCCTCAAAGAGTTTAAATATCTAATGGTCATTTTAGAGCAAAAAAGAGCGAAAGTCATCCAGATTCAAGCACGACACACAATTAAACTCCAAAAAATACAGTCGATGCTTTTTCATCCGATCCATCGACCCAACATCAGCAGAACAAAAGCCATAAAACACTGATAAATAGAGTAAAAAATACGCCGACATTTGCGATGACCTGAGAACACCAGACTATACTCCGTCCACGTCTCCATGTGTCCACCCCCCGGCCACCGTACCTTCAGCCGGCCGACGCTGACGAACTCTGCGGAGGGATTCTGTAGCCGCAGACGCTCCCTCAGCAGGTTGCTGCCGTAGGCAAAATAGAGGAAAGAGCCGCCGCTGGTCATGCTGCTGCTCCGCGGGACCGGCGACGTGCGGGTCGCTGCGCGGAATGGCGCCGCGGCGACGGTCCCGTGTGGCTCAACCGGCCAGTGCGGTTACGTCCGCGCTGCGTGACGTACCCCGGGGGCAGCTGCTGATTGGCTGGAAGCCCGAGTGCAGCGTGAAGGCTAGCGGACTGAGCCGAACACCAAACAAAAACTTAAACTAATAAAATCTTGACTAATAAAGTCTAATGTATACAATAATGTAATATCGACACACACACACATATATATATATATAAAAATAATAAGTAGTGGATTAGTAGTGGAGAACACAAAACACACTCCCATCACAGGAAATGGAACAAAGACTTTATTTTTCTTTTCAAGCAGAACAAATTTCCAAATGTACAAAATACAAAAAAAAAAAAATCTCCTTTAAAAAGGAAGATGAGGGGACAACAAATCAGGTCCTGTACAAACAGAGAGTGGAGGTCAGAAACCGGACTGAGACAGGACTCATCTTCTGGGTCCTCCCCGACCGCGCCCTCTTCCTCTGCCTCGTCCTCTTCCTCTGCCTCGTCCTCGTCCAGCAACTACAACAGTAAAAAAAAAAAAAAAAAAAAATTTAATTTAAAAAAATTATATATGCATCATCAGTGGTAGATTTCCAAAGACACTGAGGGGTCAGGGGTGATTAACAGTACTAAATCGCCAACACCTGACCAGACTGTGTTAACAGAGATCATAAAATAGCATCAAAACGGACTCATAGCCAAAGGGTTTCAGGTTCGAATCCCGAACCGCCAATGTGCCACACCAACGTCCCCTTGACCAAGGTACCGCCCCCCACACACTGCTTCCCGGGCACCCTTCATGGCACCCATTGCTCACCAAGGGTGATGGTTAAATACAGAGGACACACTGGGACTCACCCGCTTCCCTCTTCTTGGATTTGACTTTGGGCTCGATGTCCACCAGCAGTGTGTCGAGCGGCAGGCTGTCCGGCAGGATGAAGTAACGGATGTTGTTGCCTCGGATGCTGAGGGACTCCAGCTGGGTGGGTTCCCGGTTCTTCGGCGTCATCTTCACCGCCTTCAGGTGAGTGTTCATGCTGACGTCCACGCCTGAAAGGCAAGAGGCATACTTTTCTTAACAGGAAGGACTTCACCTGGACTCAGGGCTGCCCGCAGGAGCTCTGGGCCACACACACACACACACACAACCAACTTCTTCACCAGTTGAATATTTCTCAGCACCTGCCAACCCCACATAAAATCTCAAAACAAAACTCTCCAGTGTCCATAAAGTTTTGAAGATGCCAGATTGTTTTTTTCCATTTTATTTGCTCAATATCAAAGCACCACTTCAGTGTCGCCAGGCGTATGCTAATAATCACATTAGTCCCATAATTTTACCCTCTGTACAGTCAATACTTAAAAAAAAAAAAAATCCAATATACAATGATTTTACCCCTTCATTTTAGTTATTTGATTTGGAGCAGCATACAATTACACTGGGCCGTGAAGTCATTTAAAATATATCCATTACAATGGGCCAGCGATATGAAGCACACAAACTACAGATCCCATAAGGCAGCGCTTCAGTTGCGTTGACGAACACCATCCGTTCTGTAGGTAAAAGTTGCCTTAAACATTATAATTTGCACAGGCTCTGATAATGCGTGTTACCGAAGCAGACGTCAGACTGGAAAGAGCGTGTGTATGATCGTTTTAAGATGCTGGTGCGATATACTTCACCAGCACTTTTTTTTACTGCAGCGCACCTCACCGGCAAATATCGAACATTTTAACTGTAATGTTAAGGACGCAGAATACACAATGGTTGCCTAGCGGGTAAGGAAACGGACCCGTAATCAGAAGGTTGTGGGTTCGAATCCCGGACCGGCACACACTGCTTACCAAGGGTGACGGGACAAAAGCATTTCGTTCGTTTCACAGTGGCAAATCACTTCACTTTCGTTCATTTTCAGGAGAAAGAAAAAGGCGTATTTACTTCAGGGGAATTTGAAAATCTTTGAACCAGGCAGCACAATTCATGAAGAGAAGGAAGAAGAAAAGGAGTTAGGAAGCAGAGAGGAGAAACGACGCTTCCTACCCGTGATCGTGCCGTGGACCTGGGTCCCATTCTTCAGCTCGATGGTGACCGTTTCGTGGCTCAACTTCATCAAAAACCTGCGGGCAGGAGCAGAGAGACCGTCTTCAGCTGCACGTCATCCAGTCAACCCAAACTATCAACGCAACCGGCCTACGCCGCGGTTTTATTTTTCCCCAAAACGAAATCAAATAAGCAGCGCGACTTTTAATTCGCCTTCCCGCCACAGGAAAGCGGGAAGCTAGGCGGCTAACGCTAACGAGCCACGGCAAATCTAGAGCCATCCTCCCTCGAACAAGCACTTCATCGCAGGGCAGAGCGTTGCGGCACACGACGCGAGCTGCCTCTTCGCGGTTACCTGACGAGTTTCATGGTGGCGGGGGAACGACGACGAGTTCCTCCACCCGGAGTTCAAAAATTTCCTGCAACTGCGAACAACAGCGGGACGTGACGGCGGAACCCGGACGTTCTTCTTCCCCTTCCTCCTTTCTTCTCGCGACGGGCTCCTTCAAACGCTCGTTACCGCCCCCTGCCGCAAAACAACGGTACTGCGGGGAGCTGAGCCTGCACATCGGCGACTCTGCTGCTGCTGCTTTATTCATATCGATGCTCGTGCGATATTCCAACCAATATGTGGTGCAAAATCTCTCACAGCCATATAAGATTTGTATACATTTTTAAATAAATATACCATATATAAATAAATGTATACTTAAGATACTTTGTTAAGAACGAGATTGTGGTCCTGTCCACCACCCCTCAGTGCAAAATGCCATCCAATATATAAGAAATAGAAAATAAAAAAGTAATACAATAAATAAAATACACATGATACATTAATACAAATCTGAATAAAAGCTGAATAAAAGATAACAGTACGGACGTAGTACGGTGTAATGTGCAGTATCTGAATTTCACACCCTATGTCCTGGGTGTTTGCGGTCTGTAGTGAAACAGCGAGGGCCTGAACAGGAAACCTGGAATTTCCAGTTTCAGAAAGCCAGTTGAGCTCCGACACGGCGTGCCTTTTCCTCAAAAAACCTATTGACATCGAAGCACAAAAAAGAGAAAACCCTGGTTGAATTGACCAATCTATATTGTCAAATAAACACAATATGCACATTTTTATGAGGTTCTTATTTCCTTCAAGTGCACATAGAAAACAATTAATATTTAATGATGAATGAAATTCTACAATCCAAATTATGCAATTAATGCACCAGAAACTGATGTTTGGTACCTTGGAGACTCGGGTTTAAGAGCAGGAGTGTGATTAATGGGGAGGAAAATAACACACATTTACAGCATTTAACAGACACCCTTATCCAGAGCGACTTACGATCAGTAGTTACAGGGACAGTCCCCCTGGAGCAATTAGGAGTTAAGTGTCTTGCTCAGGGACACAATGTTAGTAAGTGGGATTTGAACCTGGGTCTTCTGGTTCATAGGCTAGTGTGTTATCCACTAGGCTACTACCACCCATGTCCCAGTAACTGTATTTCTGATGATTTCTAGTTGGGTTTCCTGTATTTGCAAGGTCCACTTTTTAACTGCTTTCACATGGAGCTACGGGACCAACAGAATGTCCACTTAGTTACTCCCTGTGTCCACAAATTTATTAGTTCCCACTGCAGTAACAATTTTGCAAAACAGGCCGTCAATTGTGCCTTTGTCACAATTTCCAGCATTACCCAGCGAGGGAAAAAGTTTTAACGCTACATCTGAGTGAAGGTGCGGATTATTTTCAAGGTCTTTCAGCTGCTTTCCTTCTGGTGCCAGCCGATAATGTGTCTTCATCGTCCTGTAATGAATTTGAACTATTTTGGGGGTCCACAAGACACATTACACCATCAACAACTGCAAGATGATGACAATGAATTTGCACAGAATAGTGCCCCAGCGCATTTGAATTAGGTTTTTACAACAGTATATCCACCTTATTTCCTCGACTCCGCATTCACATATCCGGTAAGCACTAATCTGGACACTTGCAAATACGTTTAAGATAAGATGATCCTGTATTAGTCCCACAAGTGGGAAATTAACATAGTCACGGCTGAAAGTGAAGTGATTGTCATTGTGAAGCACAGCACAGTGACATTTAAACCATCACCCTTAGTAAGCACCATTAACACTGCTCACTAAGCGTGATGGTAAAATGAAGAGGACAGATTGCACTGTGTCACCGTGTGCTGTGCTTCACAATGACAATCACTTCACTTCAAATTTCAAATGAAAAACACATTTAACTTGATCTCATATTATTTATATGTATTTTTAGTTATTTCAGAATAAAACCCTTAAAGGCATTTTAAAAATGGATGTTTTATTTTTCAGATTTAACGTGAAGTTGGATTTTTGAGTTGACAGAGTAAAATGTCACCAGGCTGGAAGGTTACAACAATTTTAAGAACATGTTTTTATATGTCCTCTCAATTTGTTTTATTATAATAATAATAATTGCCAATCACACTAGACTTGGCCCAAATAGTATTTTAATGTCTGTTTAGTACAAATGTAAACGGGTTTTAGGTCACATGGCGCATATCAAGTCTTGGGCCAAGATACATCCGTACAGAGAACACGTCTTTCCATGACGCACGCCAGACCTGTACAGCAGGGGTCAGAGTTCAGAACGTGAAAATAAGTGCAGCCCTATCATTTCAGTAACGCTGGTGAACAGTCATGTCTGTCATCTGATCTGATGTCCTGAATTAGTCCATAAACTCGTTGCTCAGCTGAAGCTGAAATCCCTCGAGATGTTCCTTCAGCCTCTCCTTCACGTCTCTGCTCACCACCGCGGCCCTGACGTTGGATTGGCGCGCGGCGTGTTGGTCACCCGACACAATTATGGCCTGGGCGTCCGCGTGCTCCAGCAGGCCCGTGAACGTCAGGCTGCTTCTCTCCCCGCCGTGGACCACTGGTAGCAGCACCACCCCCTGCGGCAGGGCGGGGCTGGTCTGGATTAGCTGATACGTTGCTGCGACGGCTTCCTGAACTGCCACTGAAGCAAAGGCAGGTTGAGGGGTGACGTCCGTCTCGGCCGGGGTATGAAGTGGGAGGGGTCGCTTGTCATGGAAATCGGCGGGACCTTCGGACCCCGATTCCACCTGAGCCGGCAGAAACTCCAAGCTAACAACCTCCGTGTGATCCTGGCCATCCGCCACTGGGCTGTAGTAGATGAAACACTCATTTGCTGGGGTCGCAGTATCGGCCCGCTCTTCTGTTGACCTCTGACCCCGGCCTCTCTTTGAGGGCCTTTTTCCTCTTTTACAGTCCTCCTTGTCTCCAGGGTCCTCGGAGTTCGCTCTTTGTCGGTCTCTGGTTCCAGACTCTCTGAACCCGTCATCTTCTCTCCCGCCCCGTCCACAGTAGAAACAGCAGCCCTCCTCCTCCTCGCCCGCAGCCCTCCGGGCGGCCGGCCGGACCGAGGACTTCCACATGCGGGTCTCCTCGCCCGACAGCTCCAGGTCCTCCGAGGTCCCCTCGGCCTCGACGTCCTCCGGCCCGCCCGGCCTGGCTGCTCCGCCTCCTCGCTGAGATACCCCCACCTTTCCCGGCCCCCCCCGGCCGTCCCTGGACCGGCCGCCCTCCTGCATACGGACCAGGCTCTTGAGGTGGCTCTCGCGCAGGCGCAAGAGGGCGAGTCGGAGGCGGTTCTCACGCCGCCTGGCGGTGCCCAGCACGCGCAGAGCCTTCTGCAGGCTGTCTATGGCCCGGTCGTAGCGCTTCCGCCACACCAGGGGGCAGAGCAGAGCGTAGCTGTGCTCCTTGGGCAGATAGAAACCCGGCGGCGGGGGGAGGCGCCTCATGTAACGAGATGGCGAGGGTGGGCGGGGAGACGGTGGAGACCGGGAGGGGCCGGAGCCTGCTTCCTCTGCTGACTGGCAGTCCTGCAGGGAACTTTGAGGCAGCTCAGATGAACCCACCGGCTCCGCCTCTTTTGAGCTATTCTTGCAAATGTCGCCACTGTCCTTCTCCTGTTTGGCCACTACTATGATCTGGATTTCCTCTGAGTCCATCACGTCCCTCGCTGCGCTGCCTTTTGTCCTGAGAGGGAAAAAGAAAATGACTTCATGAATCATGGTAGAACGTCACCCAGGAGAGACAACCGTGGTCCCTTTCACAGCACCTGCTGCGAGCGCCTTCATCTGTCGCTTTGCTCCTCCTCCTCTGGGTCTTTCTTCCTGCGCGGCCTGAGAAGGTCTCAAAGATGGTGGGCACTGCATCCTCCTTCACTCGTCGATAGCCACTGGAGGGTACGTGAAGCACAAGAGGAGCAGTCACTCATCTCAGTTCTCCCAGACTGCATGGAGTTAATGGAGTTAATGCACTTTCAGCGCCGAATGAAGTCCATCGTTTCACGGACGGGTTGTGAGCTGCTCACCTGACCCCCGGGAGCTCGAAGCTCTCTGCGGTGAAATGCCTCGAGCAGAAGTAGACGTAGTCACTCTGGGGGTCCCACGAGCCCTGGCCCTTTGGACCCTTGCGGTGTGAGTTGATGATCCAGAGAGCGCGTCGCGGGTTGCCTCTTTTTGGCAATCTGATTGTGGGAAACAGAGGTTTGGTTAAAAAGGTCCCTTTTCGTGACCATCGTATTTTTTTGCAGACCTGTGGAATGTGATGCCGGACTTGCGGGCTTCTCTGGTGTCCCGGGAATTGCACCCAACAGCCGAACAGTGTCTCGGCATCTGCAACCAGGGGATTCTTCTTGAAACGTTTATTACATATTATCTCAGCATAACGTTACCCTGCTGACATTTATAAGCAAACGTACGATTATTATGTATGAGATCAGATTTGTGCCACAATTATTGAAAAAATATAACGCTCAAAGGAAAAAAGAAGTGAAAGAGTGATATAAAAAGTGAAAGTTGAGGACACGCCTAAATTTACGGAGCCGAGAGCTGTCGTTCGAATTCTCGCTGGCCAAATGCTGCCCTGCCCACGTGCGAGATCCCGTAATTCCCTTCGCTCCTCTCCCCATCCGGCGTCCTCGCCGCTCCAAACCCCCAAGCCACCTCCCCATTGCCCTCCTCTGTCACGACTTTTTATGGTGTGAATTGAGTTTTTTTTTCAGTTCCTACAGTGAAGACCCCTACTGGAGTAATTTTTTTTATTCACCTCCTCTCTCCCCACGTAATTCTGTTTTCTCTGTTCTTCCTGACCTGTCTATTTAATGGCCACTCTATCGCTGGTACTTGTGGTGTAATAAAAGGGCATATCTATCATCTATCTCTTGCTCTGTCCCTGAGCAAGACACTTAGCCCTGAGTGTCTACAGGGGGGGGGGCTGTCCCTGTAACTATTGATTGTAAGGATAAGGGCGTCTGGTAAATGCCGTAAATATAAAGCCAGCAGTGAAAGAATAAAAGAGCGAGCTCTTTAATATGAGAGAAGTTTTGCTCGTCTCGGCTTTTTGCGGATGACGTGGTCCTAGTTTCATCAGGCTCTGACCTTCAGCTCTTGCTGGGCAGGTTCGCAGCCGAGCGTGAAGCGGTTGGGATGAGGATCGGCACCTCCAGATCGGAGACCATGGTTCTTGACCAGAAAAGGGTGGCTTGGGAGAGAGGTCCTGCCCCTAGTGGAGGAGTTTAAGTGTCTCGGGGTCTTGTTCATGAGTGAGGGAAGAAGAGAGCAGTAGACCGACAGGCGGATTGGGGCGGCGTCTGCAGTGGTGAAGAGGGAGCTGGGCCAGAAAGCAAGGCTCGCGATTTATCCGTCAATCTATGTCCCAATCCTCACCTATGGTCCTGAGCTTTGGGTGATGACCAAAAGAACGAGATCTGCTTGGGATGCTGCCCCCGCAACCCGAATAAGCGGAGGAAGATGATGATGAAGTTTTGTTCAATCATTTTTGCCCAAATCTGATTCATACAAATGTGCCAAATATACGTATTAACACATGTGTTCATGATAATGCATTTTCCCTGTAAGGCAATGCATAGTTTTTGAAGCTGGGTAAAAGAATGAAAAGAATCTAGAGTGAAGGGTGGTAGTAGCCTAGGCGAGTGTAACACACTCGCCTATGAAGCAGAAGACCCAGGTTCAAACCCCACTTACTACCATTGTGTCCCCGAGCAAGACACTAAACCCTGAGTGTCTCCAGGGGGGACTGTCCCTGTCACTACTGATTGTAAGTCGCTCTGGATAAGGGCGTCTGATAAATGCCGTAAATGTAAATGGAGGGGATATGAATGATCAGTATTCTGACAGTCTGCGCATATTCTGCGCAACGGTGAGGGCCACTAAGAAAAAAAAAACAAAAAACAACGGCGAAGACGAAGCTCCAACATGGCGCCCAATTTACACATTTTTTAAGAGACTCGAACACGCAGTACAGTGGACGACTGTCCTTTCTTCCGTTTTAATCGCTACAACTGAACCACGAGGTTCGAAATGAGTCCAAACGAGAAGGCGCTGCGAGTCCGCAGCAGTCGAGCCCACGTCGAATATGGACATTAAAGCGCTTATTAAAAATAAAAAACGATCTACAGGAGGAAGGGAGGCTCCGTATTCGTTTCGTCGATACCGATAGTCCGCGTCCTTTTCTATTATTTAGGAAAAACGTGCACGCACCTTGACTACGGACCTCACGAAGATGGCGGCTTTGGTCTTCCTCGGGATCCGTGTGGGCCGCGTGACCACGCCCCCTTTGAGAAACTGGGCGGGGCGTCCCCTCGCCCAGTAATAGTGATGCGGCGCTGTATCAGTCAAAATGAAAGCCAAGGCTACATGTATGGGTTCCACTCCATTAGAAAAAGCAATTGTACGCTTTTGTTAAATCTTCTTCTGCATTTAACCCATCACCCTGAGTGAGCAGTGGGCAGCCATGACAGCAGTCTGTGGGGACAATGCTTTGCTCAGTGGCACCGTGGCGGATTGGGATTCAGACCGCAACCTTCTGATTACAGGGCTTACAGGCCAGGCCAGGCCAGCCCAACATATATAAGCCCAACAGCGAACGGCCAGTTACGGAATGCCTCCAAAAGAAGGCTCAACTGTCAAAGCTGGGTGTACAATGCTTAATTGCAGACTGTTCATAACCATTGCCAGACTCAAAATTTACTGGCTGGGCATCTGCAGCCAGGAAAAGAATCATTATGACAGATGTGCAGATGTGCTCGGACCGGAGTTTCATGTTTGTCCTGTGTTATTATGTTTCCTGATCGTGTACGCCTGTGCATAATTGTATAAAGCTGCCCTGTTCGTGTCTGTTTGCCGTCGGGTCATTGATTGGTGATGTTTCCCTTGTCCTGTCTACCATGTTTTAAACCCCTGTCTTGTGACGTCATGCATATGCGTCCTTCTTCCTCGAAATGTCCAGCCATTGTGACACTTAGGTTTTAGTATGGGTCTAACTTTGTGTAAGTTACACCTATAGACAGCACAGATAAAAAAGATATTTGTTGGAGACAAAGATTATGAGCACTATACATATATGCATTCTGTATTTTGAACACTTATTTGTACACTGAAGTTATTGAAATGTATTATGAACTGATCATTGTTGTATGCCTAAGCACACACATGCACATAGAAGAGACAAGACCTGTTGTTGAGGCACTCGGAGTGGTGCCTCCTTTCATCGCTTATATCCTGGATCACATGGATCCTGAGAGTGAACATAAATCTTAAAAACAAGCATTTAACGCATTTTAATTAATCATTCATGCAGAAAAATGTATATAACACAAACACTCACACAAATTATTGAGACAGGAAGATGTTTAATGTTTAATGTGCTCCATTTATACAGCAAACAGCCATCTTGTTACTATGGCACATGGCAAGATATATTTTAGAGAGACAGTTTAGTGTTATAACTAATTGGTATTAGTAGTATTTAGTTTCAGTATTTAAACATTGTACTGAATATAAGGACTTAATTTTAAATGTTTTCTGTGGTTGTCTACAGGTCTGATTTCTGACAGATGGAGATTCGTGCAAATCAATTTTATTTCTGTATCGCTTTCATCACAGTTTGTTTCAGAAACACGTCTCAGCACTGCCAACAAGAATTTGAACAGTGATACAAGCTGGTTACAAAGGCGAAATGTCCTTCAATGTCCTTGTGTGAACATAATGACAAGCTGCCTGAAAGGAAACATGACAACCATACATCGACGGTAAGTGCATCACCTAGTTGGAATGCCTTCTGCCACTGAATCCGCGTTGTTTAAAAATGGAGTTTCACAGTGAGACGTGGCTTTAAATGTTTGCTTTTGTACAGATTCAGCAAGAGTTTCAGAGTTAGTCCTGCTTTACTTTGCTTTTGTTTTCTTGCTTCCGTTAAAAAGAAGATTGGTTTACTCGTTGGTGCATTAGAAAATGTCATTTTAGCTTCAGATGTTGTGTCTTGTCTTTCTAATGATGTTCCAGCAGGCATAGCAGATGGCGTTGTGCTGACATCTTGTGCTGAATCTTGTAGCATGGACATGACCGCTGGTGTTGTACAATCATACAGAGGTGAGGAGGCTGAATATTGAGATGTTCCATGAGCTTGAGAGAAACCAGCTGTGGTTTTTGTTGTATTTGACTGTAGTGGGCTTGATCTAGAATTGGTGAACATTGATGAAGGAGCTGGAAATTCAGTGTGAGTACTGCCAGCAAATGTTTCATGCTCTGGTTCTGTGGTTGCCGCATCTGTGATGTCACTGTGAGCAGTTGATGATGATAATTTGGTTGTTTCTGTTGAAGCGGTGGGGGTCAGTGTTGATACTTGTGGATTTGTGTCTTCATCATTGAAGAAGACCATTGGGGTTGTCGTTGATATTTTGCTTGTGGTTTCTGTGGATATAGCAGGCTCTGTCACAACTACACTTGTTGTAGTTTTCCTTTGAGGAACCACACATGGACGTGCAGGCTTGGTTGAAAGTCTTTTACTTGCTAGGACAAGTTTTGATGTAGTAGATCGTGAAGATGGTGGAGCTGGAATTTCAGTGTGAATACTTTCTGCAGATGTAGAATGCGAAATTACCGAAATGCCCGCAAATGTTTCATCCTCTGGTTCTGTGGTTGCTGCATCTGTGATGTCACTGTGAGCAGTTGATGACAATGATTTGGTTGTTTCTGATATAGCAGTGGGGGTCAGTGTTGATACCTCTGGATTTGTGTCTTCATCATCGAAGAAGACCATTGGGGTTGTCCATGATATTTTGGTTGTGGTTTCTGTGGATATAGCAGGCTCTGTCACAACTAAACTTGTTGTAGTTTTCCTTTGAGGAACCACACATGGATGTGCAGGCTTGGCTGCAAGTCTTTTACTTGCAAGGACAAGTTTTGATATAGTAGATCGTGAAGATGGTGGAGCTGGAATTTCAGTGTGAGTACTTTCTGCAGATGTAGAATGCGAAATTACAGAAATGCCCACAAATGTTTCATCCTCTGGTTCTGTGGTTGCTGCATCTGTGATGTCACTGTGAGCAGATGATGACGATGATTTGGTTGTTTCTGATATAGCAGTGGGGGTCAGTGTTGATACCTCTGGATTTGTGTCTTCATCATCGAAGAAGACCATTGGGGTTGTCCATGATATTTTGGTTGTGGTTTCTGTGGATATAGCAGGCTCTGTCACAACTAAACTTGTTGTAGTTTTCCTTTGAGGAACCACACATGGATGTGCAGGCTTGGCTGCAAGTCTTTTACTTGCAAGGACAAGTTTTGATGTAGTAGATCGTGAAGATGGTGGAGCTGGAATTTCAGTGTGAGTACTTTCTGCAGATGTAGAATGCGAAATTACAGAAATGCCCACAAATGTTTCATCCTCTGGTTCTGTGGTTGCTGCATCTGTGATGTCACTGTGAGCAGATGATGACGATGATTTGGTTGTTTCTGATATAGCAGTGGGGGTCAGTGTTGATACCTCTGGATTTGTGTCTTCATCATCGAAGAAGACCATTGGGGTTGTCCATGATATTTTGGTTGTGGTTTCTGTGGATATAGCAGGCTCTGTCACAACTACACTTGTTGTAGTTTTCCTTTGAGGAACCACACATGGACGTGCAGGCTTGGCTGCAAGTCTTTTACTTGCTAGGACAAGTTTTGATGTAGTAGATCGTGAAGATGGTGGAGCTGGAATTTCAGTGTGTGTACTTTCTACAGATGTAGAAGGCAAAAAATCTGAAATGCCAGCAATTGTTTCATGCTCTGGTTCTGTGGTTGCCACATCTGTGATGTCACTGTGAGCAGTTGATGACAATGATTTGGTTGATTCTGATATAGCAGTGGGGGTCAGTGGTGATACTTCTGGATTTTTGTCTTCATCATCGAAGAAGAACATTGGGGTTGTCCTTGATATTTTGGTTGTGGTTTCTGTGGATATAGCAGGCTCTGTCACAACTAAACTTGTTGTAGTTTTCCTTTGAGGAACCACACATGGACGTGCAGGCTTGGCTGCAAGTCTTTTACTTGCAAGGACAATTGTTGATGTAGTAGATCGTGAAGATGGTGGAGCTGGAATTTCAGTGTGAGTACTTTCTGCAGATGTAGAATGCGAAATTACAGAAATGCCCACAAATGTTTCATCCTCTGGTTCTGTGGTTGCTGCATCTGTGATGTCACTGTGAGCAGTTGATGACGATGATTTGGTTGTTTCTGATATAGCAGTGGGGGTCAGTGTTGATACCTCTGGATTTGTGTCTTCATCATCGAAGAAGACCATTGGGGTTGTCCTTGATATTTTGGTTGTGGTTTCTGTGGATATAGCAGGCTCGGTCACAACTACACTTGTTGTAGTTTTCCTTTGAGTAACCACACATGGACGTGCAGGCTTGGCTGCAAGTCTTTTACTTGCTAGGACAAGTTTTGATGTAGTAGATCGTGAAGATGGTGGAGCTGGAATTTCAGTGTGAATACTTTCTGCAGATGTAGAATGCGAAATTACCGAAATGCCCGCAAATGTTTCATCCTCTGGTTCTGTGGTTGCTGCATCTGTGATGTCACTGTGAGCAGTTGATGACGATGATTTGGTTGTTTCTGATATAGCAGTGGGGGTCAGTGTTGATACCTCTGGATTTGTGTCTTCATCATCGAAGAAGACCATTGGGGTTGTCCTTGATATTTTGGTTGTGGTTTCTGTGGATATAGCAGGCTCGGTCACAACTACACTTGTTGTAGTTTTCCTTTGAGGAACCACACATGGACGTGCAGGCTTGGCTGCAAGTCTTTTACTTGCTAGGACAAGTTTTGATGTAGTAGATCGTGAAGATGGTGGAGCTGGAATTTCAGTGTGTGTACTTTCTACAGATGTAGAAGGCAAAAAATCTGAAATGCCAGCAATTGTTTCATGCTCTGTTTCTGTGGTTGCCACATCTGTGATGTCACTGTGAGCAGTTGATGACGATGATTTGGTTGATTCTGATATAGCAGTGGGGGTCAGTGGTGATACTTCTGGATTTTTGTCTTCATCATCGAAGAAGAACATTGGGGTTGTCCTTGATATTTCGGTTGTGGTTTCTGTGGATATAGCAGGCTCTGTCACAACTAAACTTGTTGTAGTTTTCCTTTGAGGAACCATACATGGACATGCAGGCTTGGCTGCAAGTCTTTTACTTGCAAGGACAAGTTTTGATGTAGTAGATCGTGAAGATGGTGGAGCTGAAGATTTGATGTTCAGCTGGGTGGGTGTTTCTCCAATTGTAATTAGAATTGCCCCAGTTGTGCTTGGCTCATGTGCTGCTGCATCCGGCAGCTTGGCACTTTCAAGAATGCTAGTAGATTTAGACAATCTGGTTATTGTAGTTTCAGAGATTGATGAAGCAGAAAGTCTGGGTTGAAATTGAGTTGTCTCTTGTGAGCCATCAGGATTTCCTGTAGAAGTAGGAAATGGTGCCAGTGCTACTCTTGTCAATCTTGGCTCTGCAGATGAAGGAGCTCCATATGTGATGTTTGATTGGTTGGCTGTCTCTCCAAATGTAATTTGGATCTGAGGAGGTGATGGGGGCTCGTCGGCATATATTTCACTTTTAGAAACTTTGGCTTTTCCAGAGGAATATGGTGTTTCAGATGGTAATATGGTAGCTGATCTTGTTTGAGCAGCTGGATCTTCTATCACTGCATCTTTGAACTTGGCTCCTAATGCAAGTTTACGGGCAAACGCTGAAAATTCAAAACGAGTTGTTTCTGGTCGAATGGTGGTGATTCTTGAAGTTGGAGCAAGTGACATCAGAGCTGATGACACTGAAGGATGTGCCATTTCAGGGTGTGCAGCAGTTGTTAATGCAGGCTCCTTCATTTTTGAATCAGTTGTAGTTGGCAAAGTTGTGGTTGTTGTAGACAGTAGAGGGAGATCTATTTCTGGTGTACTTTGCAATTGTGTAGTTGTAACAAGAAACATGGAAATGGAAGCTTGGGTTCGACTTTTAGAATATGGTGTTGTAGGTACTGAGGCTTTTGATGAGGTTGAAATGTCAGGATGAGTGGTTGGATCTGGTGTTAAAGTAATGGTTTTAGGCAGTGCTGTGTCCTTTGCTGCAGTGGAAGTTGTGATAGCAGCATTAGTTGATTCTGGAGGTGATATTGTTGTACTTGTTATTGATACAGTGGCTGGTGTCAATGCTGCTGGATTTGGCTCTTTAGTGACTGCACCTGATAAAGGGGCTTTCTTTGGAAGTCTGGAAAGTGTGGATTTTGAAGTGTCAGGTGGTAAATCAGAAATTGATTTTTCATTATGGACTGTCTCTCTTAAATTGTCCGTGGCAGTTTGTATAAATTTTAATGCTGCTGCAGTTGGCACTTTCATGGGTGGTTCTGCTAGCATGGGAGCTACCAGATTTTCAACATTTCCAAATCTGGATATGGTAGAGACTGAAGGTCTGGTTTCTTCAGATAGAGTGGGTTGGGTCAGAATTAATCTAGCTGGGGTTTGCATCTGATGACGGAAGCTGGACATCTCAGGAGATATTTCAGGCTCAGAAAAAAGTTTTAATTTAACATATTTTGAGATCTTTGCCTGGCTGGTTTCTTCATATGTCTCAAGTGGCATCACATTTTGTCTTTGTGTCTTTAGTCTTAGTCTATGTACTCTTGACAACAATGTGGCCAGCGTAGTGTACTTTCTTTTGGTAGCAGATGTTTCTGATGGTAATGTGGTAACTGTTATTGACTGAGCAGATGGTTCTTCTGTGATTCTATTTGCCAACATGCCAGATACTGATGTTTTGAGGAGAGTTGTGGATGTACTTGACATTGAAAATGATGTTCCTTCAGCTATTGTTGGCTGTGTCAGAATAATGCCAGCATGATTTGTTTCTGATTGTAATGTTTTTGTTGATATAGCAGAATAATACTCCTTGACTGCATCCTCAAATACTGAAAATTCATTATTAGCTGTTATTTCAGGTTGTAATGTGGAGACCCTTGCAAAAGATGTAAAAGTTGCTGCTACTGAAGGTGGCTCTCCATCATCGTACATCAAGGGAGGTAGTGTTTCCACAGCCGTTGAGGTTGCAAACTGAAGGGTTGTTTCAGTAGTTGAAATGGTGCTCTCCGGCGAAGTTGAAAACTGGAGATTGAAGAAGATTACGCTCAGATGACAGCACAAAAGGTTGTTTTATATTTGTAGATAGTAAATGTGATCAAAATATTGTGGTCAAAATTAACACTATTCTACCTGGCTTGGAGTGGAAGAAATTGAAGTTTCAGTTGACATGATGGCAGAAGTTGTGGTCTCAGCCAGTGGTGTTGTTATCATAGCTTCAGATAATGTTAAAGAAGAAGTTGTATGTTCACATTCAGTTGTGTGCTTGGTTGATATTGTTGTTTCTGTTAAGATACTGGGGGACAGCACTGTTGGTGTCATTGTGATTGGCTCCTGTGTAGTTCTATAAGACAGTGTGGAAATGGAAACTGGTGTTGTTTCAGACACAGTCATGGTTGTTGTAGCTTCTGAAGTTGTCATAGAGGAAGTCGAAAGTTCAGTTTGAGGAGTTGGTTCAGTTGTTAAAACGGTGGTCTTTGGCGATGCGGCAGTGGTTGTCACAGGAAGTCCTTCTGTATTTTCTGGTGTGCTTGAACTGGGTACAGATGATGTGACATAAGCTGTTGTGGTCTCAGCCAGTGGTGTTGTTTTAATGGCATCTTGTTCTTGTTCTTGTTCTGTAGTTTCTTGAGTGGTTAAACTCTGTACAGTTGATTTGACAGCAGGAGTTGTGGTCTCAGCAAGTGATGTGGTTGGCAATACTTCAGATGTTGTTACAAAGGAAGCTGTTGTTTCAGACTCAGTTGTTGTGCTTTCTATTGATGTTGTACTTTCTGCTGAGATGGTAGTAGATGTCACCATACCTGTTGTTGTGCTTGGCTCTTGAGACGTTGTAAGAGAAAGTCCAGAAATGCTGGCTGCTGTTGTCACAGACTCGAATATTGTCGTTATGGGTCCTGATGTTGTTTTAGCCAAAGTTGAGAGTTCAGTTTGAGGGGTTGTTTCAGTTGTTAATTCAGTCGTCTTTAGAGATGCGGCAGTTGTTGTCCCAGTCGTTTCTTCTGTGGTTTCTGGCATGCTTGAACTGGGTTTAGTTGATGTGACGGCAGTAGTTGTGGTCTCAGCCAGTGATGTTGTTGTCAAAGCTTCAGATGTTGTTACAAAAGAAGTTGTACTTTCAGACTGAGTTGTTGTGTGAGCTGTTAATGTCGTTGTTTCTGCTGATGGGGTCGTAGATATCACCATTCCATTCGATGTGCTTTGCTCTTGTGAAGTTGTAAGAGACATTGTGGAAATTGTAGCTGGTGTTGTTTCTGACACAGTCATGGTCGTTTCAGGTTCTGATTTTGCTATAGATGAAGTTGAAGGTTTAGATTGAGGGGTTGTTTCAGTTTTTAACATGGTTGCCTGTGGAGATGTGGCAGTTGTCGTCACGATTGTTTCTTCTGTAGTTTCTGCTGTGCTTGAACTGGGTACAGTTGATATTACGGTAGCAGTTGTGGTCTCAGCCAGTGAGGTTGTTGTCATTTCTTCAGATGTTGTTGCAAAATAAGTCGTACTTGCAGATTCAATTGTTGTTTGTGCTGTTGATTTTGTTGTTTCTGCTGAGACGGTAGTAGATATCACCATGCCGTTCGATGTGCTTTGCTCATGTGAAGTTGTAACAGACGTTGTGGAAAATGTAGCTGGTGCAGATTCATACACAGTCATGGTCGTTTTAGGTTCTGATGTTGCTAGAGCGGAAGTTGAAGGTCCAGATTGAGGGGTTGTTTTGGTGTTTACCATAGTAGTTATTGGAGATTTGATAGTTGTCGTCATGATTGTTTGTTCTGTAGTTTCTTGGGTGGTTAAACTCTGTACAGTTGATTTGACAGCAGGAGTTGTGGTCTCAGCAAGTGATGTGGTTGGCAATACTTCAGATGTTGTTACAAAGGAAGCTGTTGTTTCAGACTCAGTTGTTGTGCTTTCTATTGATGTTGTACTTTCTGCTGAGATGGTAGTAGATGTCACCATACCTGTTGTTGTGCTTGGCTCTTGAGACGTTGTAAGAGAAAGTCCAGTAATGCTGGCTGCTGTTGTCACAGACTCGAATATTGTCGTTATGGGTCCTGATGTTGTTTTAGCCAAAGTTGAGAGTTCAGTTTGAGGGGTTGTTTCAGTTGTTAACTCGGTTGTCTTTGGAGATGCAGCAGTTGTTGTCACAATCGTTCTTTTTGTAGTTTCTGGCATGCTTGAACTGGGTTTAGTTGATGTGACAGCAACAGTTGGGGTCTCAGCCAGTGATGTTGTTGTCAAAGCTTCAGATGTTGTTACAAAAGAAGTTGTACTTTCAGACTGAGTTGTTGTGTGAGCTGTTAATGTCGTTGTTTCTGCTGATGGGGTCGTAGATATCACCATTCCATTCGATGTGCTTTGCTCTTGTGAAGTTGTAAGAGACATTGTGGAAATTGTAGCTGGTGTTGTTTCTGACACAGTCATGGTCGTTTCAGGTTCTGATTTTGCTATAGATGAAGTTGAAGGTTTAGATTGAGGGGTTGTTTCAGTTTTTAACATGGTTGCCTGTGGAGATGTGGCAGTTGTCGTCACGATTGTTTCTTCTGTAGTTTCTGCTGTGCTTGAACTGGGTACAGTTGATATTACGGTAGCAGTTGTGGTCTCAGCCAGTGAGGTTGTTGTCATTTCTTCAGATGTTGTTGCAAAATAAGTCGTACTTGCAGATTCAATTGTTGTTTGTGCTGTTGATTTTGTTGTTTCTGCTGAGACGGTAGTAGATATCACCATGCCGTTCGATGTGCTTTGCTCATGTGAAGTTGTAACAGACGTTGTGGAAAATGTAGCTGGTGCAGATTCATACACAGTCATGGTCGTTTTAGGTTCTGATGTTGCCAGAGCAGAAGTTGAAGGTTCAGTCTGAGGGGTTGTTTCGGTTATTAACATAGTAGTTTGTGGAGATGTGACAGTTGTCGTCATGATTGTTTGTTCTGTAGTTTCTTGAGTGGTTAAACTCTGTACAGTTGATTTGACAGCAGGAGTTGTGGTCTCAGCAAGTGATGTGGTTGGCAATACTTCAGATGTTGTTACAAAGGAAGCTGTTGTTTCAGACTCAGTTGTTGTGCTTTCTATTGATGTTGTACTTTCTGCTGAGATGGTAGTAGATGTCACCATACCTGTTGTTGTGCTTGGCTCTTGAGACGTTGTAAGAGAAAGTCCAGAAATGCTGGCTGCTGTTGTCACAGACTCGAATATTGTCGTTATGGGTCCTGATGTTGTTTTAGCCAAAGTTGAGAGTTCAGTTTGAGGGGTTGTTTCAGTTGTTAACTCGGTTGTCTTTGGAGATGCAGCAGTTGTTGTCACAATCGTTCTTTTTGTAGTTTCTGGCATGCTTGAACTGGGTTTAGTTGATGTGACAGCAACAGTTGGGGTCTCAGCCAGTGATGTTGTTGTCAAAGCTTCAGATGTTGTTACAAAAGAAGTTGTACTTTCAGACTGAGTTGTTGTGTGAGCTGTTAATGTCGTTGTTTCTGCTGATGGGGTCGTAGATATCACCATTCCATTCGATGTGCTTTGCTCTTGTGAAGTTGTAAGAGACATTGTGGAAATTGTAGCTGGTGTTGTTTCTGACACAGTCATGGTCGTTTCAGGTTCTGATTTGCTATAGATGAAGTTGAAGGTTTAGATTGAGGGGTTGTTTCAGTTTTTAACATGGTTGCCTGTGGAGATGTGGCAGTTGTCGTCACGATTGTTTCTTCTGTAGTTTCTGGTGTGCTTGAACTGGGTACAGTTGATATTACGGTAGCAGTTGTGGTCTCAGCCAGTGAGGTTGTTGTCATTTCTTCAGATGTTGTTGCAAAATAAGTCGTACTTGCAGATTCAATTGTTGTTTGTGCTGTTGATTTTGTTGTTTCTGCTGAGACGGTAGTAGATATCACCATGCCGTTCGATGTGCTTTGCTCATGTGAAGTTGTAACAGACGTTGTGGAAAATGTAGCTGGTGCAGATTCATACACAGTCATGGTCGTTTTAGGTTCTGATGTTGCCAGAGCAGAAGTTGAAGGTTCAGATTGAGGGGTTGTTTCGGTTATTAACATAGTAGTTTGTGGAGATGTGACAGTTGTCGTCATGATTGTTTGTTCTGTAGTTTCTTGAGTGGTTAAACTCTGTACAGTTGATTTGACAGCAGGAGTTGTGGTCTCAGCAAGTGATGTGGTTGGCAATACTTCAGATGTTGTTACAAAGGAAGCTGTTGTTTCAGACTCAGTTGTTGTGCTTTCTATTGATGTTGTACTTTCTGCTGAGATGGTAGTAGATGTCACCATACCTGTTGTTGTGCTTGGCTCTTGAGACGTTGTAAGAGAAAGTCCAGAAATGCTGGCTGCTGTTGTCACAGACTCGAATATTGTCGTTATGGGTCCTGATGTTGTTTTAGCCAAAGTTGAGAGTTCAGTTTGAGGGGTTGTTTCAGTTGTTAATTCAGTCGTCTTTAGAGATGCGGCAGTTGTTGTCCCAGTCGTTTCTTCTGTGGTTTCTGGCATGCTTGAACTGGGTTTAGTTGATGTGACGGCAGTAGTTGTGGTCTCAGCCAGTGATGTTGTTGTCAAAGCTTCAGATGTTGTTACAAAAGAAGTTGTACTTTCAGGCTGAGTTGTTGTGTGAGCTGTTAATGTCGTTGTTTCTGCTGATGGGGTCGTAGATATCACCATTCCATTCGATGTGCTTTGCTCTTGTGAAGTTGTAAGAGACATTGTGGAAATTGTAGCTGGTGTTGTTTCTGACACAGTCATGGTCGTTTCAGGTTCTGATTTTGCTATAGATGAAGTTGAAGGTTTAGATTGAGGGGTTGTTTCAGTTTTTAACATGGTTGCCTGTGGAGATGTGGCAGTTGTCGTCACGATTGTTTCTTCTGTAGTTTCTGCTGTGCTTGAACTGGGTACAGTTGATATTACGGTAGCAGTTGTGGTCTCAGCCAGTGAGGTTGTTGTCAAAGCTTCAGATGTTGTTACAAAAGAAGTTGTACTTCCAGACTGAGTTGTTGTGTGAGCTGTTAATGTCGTTGTTTCTGCTGATGGGGTCGTAGATATCACCATTCCATTCGATGTGCTTTGCTCTTGTGAAGTTGTAAGAGACATTGTGGAAATTGTAGCTGGTGTTGTTTCTGACACAGTCATGGTCGTTTCAGGTTCTGATTTTGCTATAGATGAAGTTGAAGTTTTAGATTGAGGGGTTGTTTCAGTTTTTAACATGGTTGCCTGTGGAGATGTGGCAGTTGTCGTCACGATTGTTTCTTCTGTAGTTTCTGGTGTGCTTGAACTGGGTACAGTTGATATTACGGTAGCAGTTGTGGTCTCAGCCAGTGAGGTTGTTGTCATTTCTTCAGATGTTGTTGCAAAATAAGTCGTACTTGCAGATTCAATTGTTGTTTGTGCTGTTGATTTTGTTGTTTCTGCTGAGACGGTAGTAGATATCACCATGCCGTTCGATGTGCTTTGCTCATGTGAAGTTGTAACAGACGTTGTGGAAAATGTAGCTGGTGCAGATTCATACACAGTCATGGTCGTTTTAGGTTCTGATGTTGCCAGAGCAGAAGTTGAAGGTTCAGTCTGAGGGGTTGTTTCGGTTATTAACATAGTAGTTTGTGGAGATGTGACAGTTGTCGTCATGATTGTTTGTTCTGTAGTTTCTTGAGTGGTTAAACTCTGTACAGTTGATTTGACAGCAGGAGTTGTGGTCTCAGCAAGTGATGTGGTTGGCAATACTTCAGATGTTGTTACAAAGGAAGCTGTTGTTTCAGACTCAGTTGTTGTGCTTTCTATTGATGTTGTACTTTCTGCTGAGATGGTAGTAGATGTCACCATACCTGTTGTTGTGCTTGGCTCTTGAGACGTTGTAAGAGAAAGTCCAGTAATGGTGGCTGCTGTTGTCACAGACTCGAATATTGTCGTTATGGGTCCTGATGTTGTTTTAGCTAAAGTTGAGAGTTCAATCTGAGGGGTTGTTTCAGTTGTTAATTCAGTCGTCTTTAGAGATGCGGCAGTTGTTGTCCCAGTCGTTTCTTCTGTGGTTTCTGGCATGCTTGAACTGGGTTTAGTTGATGTGACGGCAGTAGTTGTGGTCTCAGCCAGTGATGTTGTTGTCAAAGCTTCAGATGTTGTTACAAAAGAAGTTGTACTTTTAGGTTGAGTTGTTGTGTGAGCTGTTAATGTCGTTGTTTCTGCTGATGGGGTCGTAGATATCACCATTCCATTCGATGTGCTTTGCTCTTGTGAAGTTGTAAGAGACATTGTGGAAATTGTAGCTGGTGTTGTTTCTGACACAGTCATGGTCGTTTCAGGTTCTGATTTTGCTATAGATGAAGTTGAAGGTTTAGATTGAGGGGTTGTTTCAGTTTTTAACATGGTTGCCTGTGGAGATGTGGCAGTTGTCGTCACGATTGTTTCTTCTGTAGTTTCTGCTGTGCTTGAACTGGGTACAGTTGATATTACGGTAGCAGTTGTGGTCTCAGCCAGTGAGGTTGTTGTCATTTCTTCAGATGTTGTTGCAAAATAAGTCGTACTTGCAGATTCAATTGTTGTTTGTGCTGTTGATTTTGTTGTTTCTGCTGAGACGGTAGTAGATATCACCATGCCGTTCGATGTGCTTTGCTCATGTGAAGTTGTAACAGACGTTGTGGAAAATGTAGCTGGTGCAGATTCATACACAGTCATGGTCGTTTTAGGTTCTGATGTTGCCAGAGCAGAAGTTGAAGGTTCAGATTGAGGGGTTGTTTCGGTTATTAACATAGTAGTTTGTGGAGATGTGACAGTTGTCGTCACGATTGTTTGTTCTGTAGTTTCTTGAGTGGTTAAACTCTGTACAGTTGATTTGACAGCAGGAGTTGTGGTCTCAGCAAGTGATGTGGTTGGCAATACTTCAGATGTTGTTACAAAGGAAGCTGTTGTTTCAGACTCAGTTGTTGTGCTTTCTATTGATGTTGTACTTTCTGCTGAGATGGTAGTAGATGTCACCATACCTGTTGTTGTGCTTGGCTCTTGAGACGTTGTAAGAGAAAGTCCAGAAATGCTGGCTGCTGTTGTCACAGACTCGAATATTGTCGTTATGGGTCCTGATGTTGTTTTAGCCAAAGTTGAGAGTTCAGTTTGAGGGGTTGTTTCAGTTGTTAATTCGGTTGTCTTTGGAGATGCAGCAGTTGTTGTCCCAGTCGTTTCTTCTGTGGTTTCTGGCATGCTTGAACTGGGTTTAGTTGATGTGACGGCAGTAGTTGTGGTCTCAGCCAGTGATGTTGTTGTCAAAGCTTCAGATGTTGTTACAAAAGAAGTTGTACTTTTAGGCTGAGTTGTTGTGTGAGCTGTTAATGTCGTTGTTTCTGCTGATGGGGTCGTAGATATCACCATTCCATTCGATGTGCTTTGCTCTTGTGAAGTTGTAAGAGACACTGTGGAAATTGTAGCTGGTGTTGTTTCTGACACAGTCATGGTCGTTTCAGGTTCTGATTTTGCTATAGATAAAGTTGAAGGTTTAGATTGAGGGGTTGTTTCAGTTTTTAACATGGTTGCCTGTGGAGATGTGGCAGTTGTCGTCACGATTGTTTCTTCTGTAGTTTCTGCTGTGCTTGAACTGGGTACAGTTGATATTACGGTAGCAGTTGTGGTCTCAGCCAGTGAGGTTGTTGTCATTTCTTCAGATGTTGTTGCAAAATAAGCCGTACTTGCAGATTCAATTGTTGTTTGTGCTGTTGATTCTGTTGTTTCTGCTGAGACGGTAGTAGATATCACCATGCCGTTCGATGTGCTTTGCTCATGTGAAGTTGTAACAGACGTTGTGGAAAATGTAGCTGGTGCAGATTCATACACAGTCATGGTCGTTTTAGGTTCTGATGTTGCCAGAGCAGAAGTTGAAGGTTCAGATTGAGGGGTTGTTTCGGTTATTAACATAGTAGTTTGTGGAGATGTGACAGTTGTCGTCATGATTGTTTGTTCTGTAGTTTCTTGGGTGGTTAAACTCTGTACAGTTGATTTGACAGCAGGAGTTGTGGTCTCAGCAAGTGATGTGGTTGGCAATACTTCAGATGTTGTTACAAAGGAAGCTGTTGTTTCAGACTCAGTTGTTGTGCTTTCTATTGATGTTGTACTTTCTGCCGAGATGGTAGTAGATGTCACCATACCTGTTGTTGTGCTTGGCTCTTGAGACGTTGTAAGAGAAAGTCCAGTAATGGTGGCTGCTGTTGTCACAGACTCGAATATTGTCGTTATGGGTCCTGATGTTGTTTTAGCTAAAGTTGAGAGTTCAATCTGAGGGGTTGTTTCAGTTGTTAATTCAGGTCGTCTTTAGAGATGCAGGCAGTTGTTGTCCCAATCGTTTCTTTCTGTGGTTTCTGGCATGCTTGAACTGGGTTTAGTTGATGTGACGGCAAGTAGTTGTGGTCTCAGCCAGTGATGTTGTTGTCAAAGCTTCAGATGTTGTTACAAAAGAAGTTGTACTTTCAGGCTGAGTTGTTGTGTGAGCTGTTAATGTCGTTGTTTCTGCTGATGGGGTCGTAGATATCACCATTCCATTCGATGTGCTTTGCTCTTGTGAAGTTGTAAGAGACACTGTGGAAATTGTAGCTGGTGTTGTTTCTGACACAGTCATGGTCGTTTCAGGTTCTGATTTTGCTATAGATGAAGTTGAAGGTTTAGATTGAGGGGTTGTTTCAGTTTTTAACATGGTTGCCTGTGGAGATGTGGCAGTTGTCGTCACGATTGTTTCTTCTGTAGTTTCTGCTGTGCTTGAACTGGGTACAGTTGATATTACGGTAGCAGTTGTGGTCTCAGCCAGTGAGGTTGTTGTCATTTCTTCAGATGTTGTTGAAAAAGAAGTCGTACTTGCAGATTCAATTGTTGTTTGTGCTGTTGATTTTGTTGTTTCTGCTGAGACGGTAGTAGATATCACCATGCCGTTCGATGTGCTTTGCTCATGTGAAGTTGTAACAGACGTTGTGGAAAATGTAGCTGGTGCAGATTCATACACAGTCATGGTCGTTTTAGGTTCTGATGTTGCCAGAGCAGAAGTTGAAGGTTCAGATTGAGGGGTTGTTTCGGTTATTAACATAGTAGTTTGTGGAGATGTGACAGTTGTCGTCATGATTGTTTGTTCTGTAGTTTCTTGAGTGGTTAAACTCTGTACAGTTGATTTGACAGCAGGAGTTGTGGTCTCAGCAAGTGATGTGGTTGGCAATACTTCAGATGTTGTTACAAAGGAAGTTGTACTTTTAGGCTGAGTTGTTGTGTGAGCTGTTAATGTCGTTGTTTCTGCTGATGGGGTCGTAGATATCACCATTCCATTCAATGTGCTTTGCTCTTGTGAAGTTGTAAGAGACATTGTTGAAATTGTAGCTGGTGTTGTGTCTGACACAGTCATGGTCGTTTCAGGTTCTGATTTTGCTATAGATGAAGTTGAAGGTTTAGATTGAGGGATTGTTTCAGTTTTTAACATGGTTGCCTGTGGAGATGTGGCAGTTGTCGTCACGATTGTTTCTTCTGTAGTTTCTGCTGTGCTTGAACTGGGTACAGTTGATATTACGGTAGCAGTTGTGGTCTCAGCCAGTGAGGTTGTTGTCAAAGCTTCAGATGTTGTTACAAAAGAAGTTGTACTTTCAGACTGAGTTGTTGTGTGAGCTGTTAATGTCGTTGTTTCTGCTGATGGGGTCGTAGATATCACCATTCCATTCGATGTGCTTTGCTCTTGTGAAGTTGTAAGTAGACATTGTGGAAATTGTAGCTGGTGTCGTTCTGACACAGTCATGGTCGTTTCAGGTTCTGATTTTGCTATAGATGAAGTTGAAGGTTTAGATTGAGGGGTTGTTTCAGTTTTTAACATGGTTGCCTGTGGAGATGTGGAAGTTGCAGTCACGATTGTTTCTTCTGTAGTTTCTGGTGTGCTTGAACTGGGTACAGTTGATATTACGGTAGCCGTTGTGGTCTCAGCCAGTGAGGTTGTTGTCATTTCTTCAGATGTTGTTGCAAAAGAAGTCGTACTTGCAGATTCAATTGTTGTTTGTGAGCTGTTAATGTCGTTGTTTCTGCTGATGGGGTCGTAGATATCACCATTCCATTCGATGTGCTTTGCTCTTGTGAAGTTGTAAGAGACATTGTGGAAATTGTAGCTGGTGTTGTTTCTGACACAGTCATGGTCGTTTCAGGTTCTGATTTTGCTATAGATGAAGTTGAAGTTTTAGATTGAGGGGTTGTTTCAGTTTTTAACATGGTTGCCTGTGGAGATGTGGAAGTTGCAGTCACGATTGTTTCTTCTGTAGTTTCTGGTGTGCTTGAACTGGGTACAGTTGATATTACGGTAGCAGTTGTGGTCTCAGCCAGTGAGGTTGTTGTCATTTCTTCAGATGTTGTTGCAAAATAAGTCGTACTTGCAGATTCAATTGTTGTTTGTGCTGTTGATTTTGTTGTTTCTGCTGAGACGGTAGTAGATATCACCATGCCGTTCGATGTGCTTTGCTCATGTGAAGTTGTAACAGACGTTGTGGAAAATGTAGCTGGTGCAGATTCATACACAGTCATGGTCGTTTTAGGTTCTGATGTTGCCAGAGCAGAAGTTGAAGGTTCAGATTGAGGGGTTGTTTCGGTTATTAACATAGTAGTTTGTGGAGATGTGACAGTTGTCGTCACGATTGTTTGTTCTGTAGTTTCTTGAGTGGTTAAACTCTGTACAGTTGATTTGACAGCAGGAGTTGTGGTCTCAGCAAGTGATGTGGTTGGCAATACTTCAGATGTTGTTACAAAGGAAGCTGTTGTTTCAGACTCAGTTGTTGTGCTTTCTATTGATGTTGTACTTTCTGCCGAGATGGTAGTAGATGTCACCATACCTGTTGTTGTGCTTGGCTCTTGAGACGTTGTAAGAGAAAGTCCAGTAATGGTGGCTGCTGTTGTCACAGACTCGAATATTGTCGTTATGGGTCCTGATGTTGTTTTAGCTAAAGTTGAGAGTTCAATCTGAGGGGTTGTTTCAGTTGTTAATTCAGTCGTCTTTAGAGATGCGGCAGTTGTTGTCCCAGTCGTTCTTTCTGTGGTTTCTGGCATGCTTGAACTGGGTTTAGTTGATGTGACGGCAGTAGTTGTGGTCTCAGCCAGTGATGTTGTTGTCAAAGCTTCAGATGTTGTTACAAAAGAAGTTGTACTTTCAGACTGAGTTGTTGTGTGAGCTGTTAATGTCGTTGTTTCTGCTGATGGGGTCGTAGATATCACCATTCCATTCGATGTGCTTTGCTCTTGTGAAGTTGTAAGAGACATTGTGGAAATTGTAGCTGGTGTTGTTTCTGACACAGTCATGGTCGTTTCAGGTTCTGATTTTGCTATAGATGAAGTTGAAGGTTTAGATTGAGGGGTTGTTTCAGTTTTTAACATGGTTGCCTGTGGAGATGTGGCAGTTGTCGTCACGATTGTTTCTTCTGTAGTTTCTGCTGTGCTTGAACTGGGTACAGTTGATATTACGGTAGCAGTTGTGGTCTCAGCCAGTGAGGTTGTTGTCATTTCTTCAGATGTTGTTGCAAAATAAGTCGTACTTGCAGATTCAATTGTTGTTTGTGCTGTTGATGTTGTTGTTTCTGCTGAGACGGTAGTAGATATCACCATGCCGTTCGATGTGCTTTGCTCATGTGAAGTTGTAACAGACGTTGTGGAAAATGTAGCTGGTGCAGATTCATACACAGTCATGGTCGTTTTAGGTTCTGATGTTGCCAGAGCAGAAGTTGAAGGTTCAGATTGAGGGGTTGTTTCGGTTATTAACATAGTAGTTTGTGGAGATGTGACAGTTGTCGTCATGATTGTTTGTTCTGTAGTTTCTTGGGTGGTTAAACTCTGTACAGTTGATTTGACAGCAGGAGTTGTGGTCTCAGCAAGTGATGTGGTTGGCAATACTTCAGATGTTGTTACAAAGGAAGTTGTTTTTTCAGACTCAGTTGTTGTGCTTTCTATAGATGTTGTACTTTCTGCCGAGATGGTAGTAGATGTCACCATACCTGTTGTTGTGCTTGGCTCTTGAGACGTTGTAAGAGAAAGTCCAGTAATGGTGGCTGCTGTTGTCACAGACTCGAATATTGTCGTTATGGGTCCTGATGTTGTTTTAGCCAAAGTTGAGAGTTCAATCTGAGGGGTTGTTTCAGTTGTTAATTCAGTCGTCTTTAGAGATGCGGCAGTTGTTGTCCCAGTCGTTTCTTCTGTGGTTTCTGGCATGCTTGAACTGGGTTTAGTTGATGTGACGGCAACAGTTGTGGTCTCAGCCAGTGATGTTGTTGTCAAAGCTTCAGATGTTGTTACAAAAGAAGTTGTACTTTCAGGCTGAGTTGTTGTGTGAGCTGTTAATGTCGTTGTTTCTGCTGATGGGGTCGTAGATATCACCATTCCATTCAATGTGCTTTGCTCTTGTGAAGTTGTAAGAGACATTGTGGAAATTGTAGCTGGTGTTGTTTCTGACACAGTCATGGTCGTTTCAGGTTCTGATGTTGCTATAGATGAAGTTGAAGGTTTAGATTGAGGGGTTGTTTCAGTTTTTAACATGGTTGCCTGTGGAGATGTGGCAGTTGTCGTCACGATTGTTTCTTCTGTAGTTTCTGCTGTGCTTGAACTGGGTACAG